>NW_026941159.1:0-127613 GCF_032062105.1 Saccostrea cuccullata
AAGCAAAAGTGAAAGTAGTGTAGCCTGCGTAATACACATTCCTCCGATTGATATTGTAATTTCTCGTTTGCTGTCCCAAAATAAAGATTAGTTTATTAATATAAAGTCACAATCTAGAAGAAGAAACACATATAACATTTGTTTTCAAAAAGGATCGTCAAAATGAAAATAAGATAGCGCCATCTGACGGTTACAAACGCTAACATGATTCTTTACCAGACTCTCTGCTGGTCGGAGTTTACGTAGACACCCGAGCGTCAGGTTGAACGAGACTAGATTGAGAGCATGCTAACTATTCAGAGTTGTTCCTCTTTCCTTACTTCTAATAAAATATATTTAAGTGGAGCTATGACTTTTATATTTCAGATGTGTATTCCTTGTGACAAGACCTTTCTTTGGGTACCACCAAATTTGACCTTTTGACCTTGACCTTGGAGTTTGACCCACTTTTACAGGAAAATTTTAAACTTTTACTTTGGCTATACCTTTTGAAGAGTATATACCAGGACATTTATACTTCACATATGTAATGTTTGTTGAAAGACCTTTCACTGGATACCAACAACCTTGGCCCTTTGACCCTGACCTTGTAGATTTCCGTACTTGTGAAAAAACTTTAACCTTGGCCATTTCTTTTGAACGGTAAGGGATAGGGCTTTGATACATCATATATGTTTATCCTTGTGAGAAGTCCCTTCATTGGATACCAAAAATTTGACCCTTTGACCTTGACCTTTGAGATTGACTTACTTTAAAAAGCAAACCTTGACCATAATTTATAAAGAGTTAGGGCTAGAGCTTTCATACATTACATATTTGATCCTTATGACAAAACCTTTCATTTGATAACAAGAATTTTGATCCTTTGACCTTGACCTAGGAGTTTGACCTACTTTTTAAAAAAATGAACATAACTTCTGAACGGTTAGGGCAAGGGCTTTCTTTTGGACTGGGGTGACCCCCCTTCCCCCCCCCCCCCCCCCCGGAAAAAAATTCTGAATCCACGCCTGAACTAAGAAGTGAATTTTTTACACTTTTTAATAATACATATATAAGTTATGAAATTATTCAGTCAGCAGATGCTAAATATACAAGAAATATTTGTAACTTCATACGTGATGCATTTAATTAATATAAGAAAATCCATGTGACAATATCATTATAATTTATATTTGTTTACTTGCGCCACATGTGGTTTTTGTCAAACTGAATGAATAAAAAATATATAAATAATGATATGGGGATAAATATTGTGCGGTAAAATGCATTATTTTTCCTCTTACGTGTTGTTGATTCCCAATTATTATTGATAACCCAAAATCATGAAGAATGTTATCTAAGAACGAAAAAAGTAAAACTTTCTACATATAACAAGGGGGTTCCGAAAAGAAGAAAGCACCCGCTGTTTCTACATCATAACGAAATGCAAAATCTACCGCACGGAATGCTAACTGGACCGGACATAATATTCAACGTACGATCACCATCATCATAATAACGGAAATACTACACATAATGATAAATAAACTGTATACATGTATAATGTGAGAAGTACATAATATGTTGTTGTGTTTACTGCATATAATGATAGAACTACCGCATATAATGATAGGATTACCGCATATAAATGTTAAAAGCACTTCATATAATGATAGATATACATAATATAATGACATATCTACATCATATTATAAGAGAAGTACTACATAGTTGTACACAATATAATGTAAAAACTACTTCATATGATTAAAATAGTACCGCATATAATGAGCATGTAATGTTTAATCCTCAAATAAGACAGTCCCGGCGTTCCATAGTATCTGATTAAAACATTTTTCAGAAACAATTATTTGCTTTTAAGAGGAAAAGAAAACTCTTTTTGGAAAAGTAGGGTCTTACGAGGGTTGATCCAAAAGTATTGTCACAACTTACATAATATTGCTACTGGTCGACGTACAACAACGTAATTATAAATGATGAAAGCTATATTTATTTCAAATCAGACCTGAAAATTTTAATTCAAGGTAAATAATACTTTTAAAAATATAGAATTATATACAATATGCGAATTCGGTAGTCGCCGCATCTAGTTAATACTTAAAAACGTTTCCCAAAATAATTATTTGAGATTCTCGGAATATGTTCACAAATTTCTGTTCTTTAGTGAATTCTTCTTAGCCATTGTGCATTCACTCGTTTCATAACAAAGTCCTTTGTCAAAAGTCCTTGAACAATTTTATAAGACTGTGTCCAAATACATTTACATAACAGATACATGACAACATCAGATACCGAGTTAAACGTTTCCTTCCGACCTCTCTTCTTTCAGCCTTCCTGTCTTCTGATAATAATTCAATGACCTATCACTCTCCCTAAAATCTATAAACATGACTCTTCTTTACTTTTTTATCATTGTAAGTCTTATCAATCAGTGTAACTGTCCATACTGGTAATTTCCCAATTTTGAAGTAAAAATGCATAACAGCTCGTTACCCCCCCCCCCCCCCTCCCCTTGACACTTCCTTTGTTCAATGCATCAGAGTCAACACAATTTTTTTTTAAATCAAAAATTACAATGGCGTCATTTAATCTTAACTGATCATTAGACAAACATGTTTATACTAAGTTAATTTTGTCTTTTAAAATTTTTGGGCGATAAGAAGCGCTGAAAATGTTTTTTAATGCGTTTGTCTTTCACATTCTAAAAAAAATCTTTAAAATGTGACGTTTAGATGTGACGCGGCGACACCCCCATTGTTTGATTTTTTTAAACATCTATAAAAATAATTTAATTTAACATTATTAGAAAAAAGTTTCGATATCTTAATTAGATTTATATCAGGGGCGTAGTATCGGGGGGGGGGGGGGGGGGGGCAGGCCCCCCACTTTTTCTCCCGACATTACCTTTACTATATAAAATGTTTACTGAAAGGAAGGTTGCCCCCCCCCCCCACATTTCAGCAAAGGGTAATGTTATAAAGAAAATTTACCCCAAAAAGTTGGAATTGAAAGGTAGTTGGTCTTGAAAACAGTTAGCTAGACCTTTCATTGAATACCACCAACTTTGATCTTTTGACCTTGACCTTGGATATTTACGTAGTAATGAAAAAAATTTAACCTTGGCAATAACTTTTAAACGGTAAGAGATAAAGCTTTCATACTTTATAATTGTAATCCTTGTAAAAGCCGCTTCATTGCATACCAAAAAGTTTGACCTTTTGACCTTGATCTTGGAGTTTGACCTAATTTTAAAAAACAAACCTCGACCATATCTCTCAAAGTGCTTTCATAATTTACATATTTAATTCTTGTGACAAAACCTTTCTTTTCATATTAAGACCTTTGACCTTTTGACCTTGACCTTGGAGTTTGACCTACTTTTAAATTTTTTTAAACCTTGGCCAAAACTTTTGAATGGTGAGGGCTAGAGCTTCCTTACTTCACATATGTATTCATTGTGGAAAGACCTTTCATTGGTTACCAATAACCTTGTCCTTTTAACCTTAACCTTGGATATTTCTAGACTTATGAAAAAATATTCATCTTGGCAATAACTTTTTAACGGATAGGACTAGGGCTTCCATACTTCATAAATGTATTCTTTGTGGCGAGTCCTTTTATTGGATACAAATAACCTTGATCTTTTGACCTTGACCTTACAGATTTCCGAACTTATGAAAAAATATTAAACTTGGCAATAACTTTTCAATAAGGGCTAGGGCTTTCATTCTTCACATATGTAAATCTTGTGACAATGCCTTTCACTCAATACCAATAACCTAGACCTTCTGACCTTGATCTAGGAGATTATCCTACTTTTGAAATCTTTTAACCTTGGCCATAACTTTTGAATGGTTAGGGCTAGAGCTTCCATACTTCACACAAGTGTTCTTTGTGGAAATACCTTTCATTATATACCAATAATTTTGACCTTCTGATCTTGATCTTGAAGATTTCTGTACTTATTAAAAGCTTTTGCCTGGCCATAATTGGGAACAGATGGTGATTTCATGTTTCACAATTGTATTTCCAGTTATGAGACCCTACTTTAGGTACCAATATATTAAATTTTCACAAACACATCTTGTTTTCCATAGTGTTTTCTCTATTCCGCCATCACTTGAGTAAAATAGTTATTACAGAGAAACACTATACAAACTCCACTAATTCAGCTCTTACAAATGACACCAAG
This sequence comes from Saccostrea cuccullata, assembly GCF_032062105.1. Taxonomy (NCBI): domain Eukaryota; kingdom Metazoa; phylum Mollusca; class Bivalvia; order Ostreida; family Ostreidae; genus Saccostrea; species Saccostrea cuccullata. Next base: position 4,193 of record NW_026941159.1, read on the forward strand.
GTCAATGACCTTGTGATGTTGACTGTGACCTATATGCTAAAAATAGTTGGGTTTTTTTTACCCCTGGTAATTTCGCCATAACTTTTGAACCCTATGAGATATAGATGTTATATTTGCTATGCTTACTCATATCCAACTCATACAAATGACACCAAGGTCAATGACCTTGTAATCTTGACTGTGCTAAAAAAGATTTTTCCGAAATTTGCTGCCGCCAGGTGCATAGTGTTTCAGACACATTTCGTCTGTGTCACACAGATGTATCCTCCCCCCACCCCCTGGATCTAAATATCATAAAGGTTTTGCACTGTTTTTCTTCAATAGCTTTATTTTTCATATTTAAATTTAGTAGCTAACTGTTTTCAAGACCAACTACCTTTCAATTCCAACTTTTTGGGGTAAATTTTCTTTATAACATTACCCTTTGCTGAAATGTGGGGGGGGGGGCAACCTTCCTTTCAGTAAACATTTTCTATAGTAAAGGTAATGTCGGGAGAAAAAGTGGGGGGCCTGCCCCCCCCCCCCCCCCCCCGATACTACGCTCCTGATATAAATCTAATTAAGATCGAAACTTCTTTCTAATAATGTTAAATTAAATTAATTTTATAGATGTTTAAAAAAAATCAAACAATGGGGGTGTCGCCGCGTCACATCTAAACGTCACATTTTAAAGATTTTTTTTAGAATGTGAAAGACAAACGCATTAAAAAACATTTTCAGCGCTTCTTATCGCCCCAAAAAATTTTAAAAGTCAAAATTAACTTAGTATAAACATGTTTGTCTAATGATCAGTTAAGATTAAAAGACGCCATTGTAATTTTTTATTAAAAAATTGTGTTTGACTCTGATGCATTGAACAAAGGAAGTGTCAAGGGAGGGGGTGTAATGAGCTGTTATACATTTTTACTTTCAAAATGGGGAAATTACCAGTATAGACAGTTACACTGATTGATAAGACTTACAATGATAAAAAAGTAAAGAAGAGTCATGTTTATAGATTTTAGGGAGAGTGATAGGTCATTGAATTATTATCAGAAGACAGGAAGGCTGAAAGAAGAGAGGTCGGAAGGAAACGTTTAACTCGGTATCTGATGTTGTCATGTATCTGTTATGTAAATGTATTTGGACACAGTCTTATAAAATTGTTCAAGGACTTTTGACAAAGGACTTTGTTATGAAACGAGTGAATGCACAATGGCTAAGAAGAATTCACTAAAGAACAGAAATTTGTGAACATATTCCGAGAATCTCAAATAATTATTTTGGGAAACGTTTTTAAGTATTAACTAGATGCGGCTACTACCGAATTCGCATATTGTATATAATTCTATATTTTTAAAAGTATTATTTACCTTGAATTAAAATTTTCAGGTCTGATTTGAAATAAATATAGCTTTCATCATTTATAATTACGTTGTTGTACGTCGACCAGTAGCAATATTATCAACCCTCGTAAGACCCTACTTTTCCAAAAAGAGTTTTCTTTTCCTCTTAAAAGCAAATAATTGTTTCTGAAAAATGTTTTAATCAGATACTATGGAACGCCGGGACTGTCTTATATGAGGATTAAACATTACATGCTCATTATATGCGGTACTATTTTAATCATATGAAGTAGTTTTTACATTATATTGTGTACAACTATGTAGTACTTCTCTTATAATATGATGTAGATATGTCATTATATTATGTATATCTATCATTATATGAAGTGCTTTTAACATTTATATGCGGTAATCCTATCATTATATGCGGTAGTTCTATCATTATATGCAGTAAACACAACAACATATTATATTATGTACTTCTCACATTATACATGTACGAGGGTTGTCCCGTAAAATCGTGGACAAGTTGTTTAGTTTGAAAAATAATCATCATTGCGTTCTGAAATTTTCACCATTTTTTAGTAGATAAATTATGAATATACATAGCAAATTTCAAATAGATATATGCATAGGTAAACAAATTGTGATATTTTATGTTATGTACTGTATCGACCTACGGCGCACGGATGATAACGTCAAAGTGTCTTAAACAGCGTCACATTTCATCTTTCCTAAACTTAAAGTTGGATAAGCCCCGCTTAAATTTAGAAATTTTATTGATTTACATATGTGAGTATCTATAACCAGTTAGGAAATTAATGTGGCACACTCATGCGATCTTCTGAATATTAATTAGCAAGTTACAGACAGTATTGCTATCATTCAACTAAAAGAGAATCTCACATCGACGGTCGACAGTGACAGCTTCCTTTGCTATTACAAATGGCAGTCTGTCCATATGTTTTGTACTATCTAGTAACTCAACCACGAAGACTTCACTAAGAAAACTTTCATTTCATTTATATACCAAAGATCTGGTGTTATTTTTCCTATTTTCTTTCTTCTGTATTCATTTAAAGTCATGTTTATAGATTTTAGGGAGAGTGATAGGTCATTGAATTATTATCAGAAGACAGGAAGGCTGAAAGAAGAGAGGTCGGAAGGAAACGTTTAACTCGGTATCTGATGTTGTCATGTATCTGTTATGTAAATGTATTTGGACACAGTCTTATAAAATTGTTCAAGGACTTTTGACAAAGGACTTTGTTATGAAACGAGTGAATGCACAATGGCTAAGAAGAATTCACTAAAGAACAGAAATTTGTGAACATATTCCGAGAATCTCAAATAATTATTTTGGGAAACGTTTTTAAGTATTAACTAGATGCGGCGACTACCGAATTCGCATATTGTATATAATTCTATATTTTTAAAAGTATTATTTACCTTGAATTAAAATTTTCAGGTCTGATTTGAAATAAATATAGCTTTCATCATTTATAATTACGTTGTTGTACGTCGACCAGTAGCAATATTATGTAAGTTGTGACAATACTTTTGGATCAACCCTCGTAAGACCCTACTTTTCCAAAAAGAGTTTTCTTTTCCTCTTAAAAGCAAATAATTGTTTCTGAAAAATGTTTTAATCAGATACTATGGAACGCCGGGACTGTCTTATATGAGGATTAAACATTACATGCTCATTATATGCGGTACTATTTTAATCATATGAAGTAGTTTTTACATTATATTGTGTACAACTATGTAGTACTTCTCTTATAATATGATGTAGATATGTCATTATATTATGTATATCTATCATTATATGAAGTGCTTTTAACATTTATATGCGGTAATCCTATCATTATATGCGGTAGTTCTATCATTATATGCAGTAAACACAACAACATATTATATTATGTACTTCTCACATTATACATGTACGAGGGTTGTCCCGTAAAATCGTGGACAAGTTGTTTAGTTTGAAAAATAATCATCATTGCGTTCTGAAATTTTCACCATTTTTTAGTAGATAAATTATGAATATACATAGCAAATTTCAAATAGATATATGCATAGGTAAACAAATTGTGATATTTTATGTTATGTACTGTATCGACCTACGGCGCACGGATGATAACGTCAAAGTGTCTTAAACAGCGTCACATTTCATCTTTCCTAAACTTAAAGTTGGATAAGCCCCGCTTAAATTTAGAAATTTTATTGATTTACATATGTGAGTATCTATAACCAGTTAGGAAATTAATGTGGCACACTCATGCGATCTTCTGAATATTAATTAGCAAGTTACAGACAGTATTGCTATCATTCAACTAAAAGAGAATCTCACATCGACGGTCGACAGTGACAGCTTCCTTTGCTATTACAAATGGCAGTCTGTCCATATGTTTTGTACTATCTAGTAACTCAACCACGAAGACTTCACTAAGAAAACTTTCATTTCATTTATATACTAAAGATCTGGTGTTATTTTTCCTATTTTCTTTCTTCTGTATTCATTTAAAGTCTCTTAAGGCGTCATTACAATATCCTTATCTATCTGAACTGCTCTCCGGTGCGCCGTGACGTCATAAAAAGTCGCCATTTTTCGTGTTTTGTGTTTATTACTTTCCTATTTCAAATACTCGGGAAACTGCTAAAATCAACCAAATGCCTTGAAATTTTTAATAAGACGACAGAATTGATTAAGGAATAGAATTAGGATAATTTTCATCCTAATCTTTTGCATTGAAAACTTTTATTACGAATTATTTCATATGTCTTGTCTAATAAAACCTTGCTATATTTTTACCGTGCGCCGTAGGACCTTACCTTGTGCACATTCAAGCAGAATAAAACCTTTATTTTTGAATATTTGTTATCAAAAACATTATGATTCACTTATATATGATGAATAAACATTTACTGAAAATTTGAGTTTAGTACGACCATTACTTTTCGAGAAAAACGCTTTGTCCACGTTTTTATGGGACAACCCTCGTATACAGTTTATTTATCATTATGTGTAGTATTTCCGTTATTATGATGATGGTGATCGTACGTTGAATATTATGTCCGGTCCAGTTAGCATTCCGTGCGGTAGATTTTGCATTTCGTTATGATGTAGAAACAGTGGGTGCTTTCTTCTTTTCGGAACCCCCTTGTTATATGTAGAAAGTTTTACTTTTTTCGTTCTTAGATAACATTCTTCATGATTTTGGGTTATAAATAATAATTGGGAATCAACAACACGTAAGAGGAAAAATAATGCATTTTACCGCACAATATTTATCCCCATATCATTATTTATATATTTTTTATTTATTCAGTTTGACAAAAACCACATGTGGCGCAAGTAAACAAATATAAATTATAATGATATTGTCACATGGATTTTCTTATATTAATTAAATGCATCACGTATGAAGTTACAAATATTTCTTGTATATTTAGCATCTGCTGACTGAATAATTTCATAACTTATATATGTATTATTAAAAAGTGTAAAAAATTCACTTCTTAGTTCAGGCGTGGATTCAGGAAACAGACACTGTACTACAGGCATTGTTGCGTCGCTATCTTGATCATAAATAAGAGTTCTTTCTATTTGTAATTTTAATAAGTATCCTTTATCAACTGTGTCATACAATGATCAAGATCTGAAAATAAAAGAAAACAATAATAATACTGTAGTACCTAACTACTGATAAACTATAATAAACTGTAACATTATCCTATAATGGTACCATTTCTAGTTTTTCAGGCATGGGCCTCCAGTTTTTCCCTATTATATAATACTACATGTATATGAATAAACATCGGGCTGGGGACATTGAGGTCCCCTGCCCTTGCCTCTGATATTATGAAGGTTGGGTACAAGTTCCATATGACACACCTGAGTTACAAGTGCAAATTTTGATCCCCCTATTCTGACTGTCGGTTAGAGTCTCCAGAACCCTATTCTTGCCTTTTCGTGATGATCCCAAATTGCAAGGGGACCTGGCCCTTTAAATTAATAATTTAAAGTCCCTTTAAACAAGGGTGCTCTTTACTAAGTTTGGCTAAAATTGGTCCAGTGGCTCTTCAGAAGAAGTTGAATATGTGAAAAGTTTGTAGACAGACGACAGACAACGGTTATCAGGAAAGCTCACACGAGCATTCAACTCAATTGAGTAGAAATGGAAACTCAAAGTAAGCAACGTATTATTATACCCCACTTGAAAAACGGGGGTCGGGGTTATAGTAATCGGGATATCAGTTTGTCTGTATGTCCGTCTGTTACGCTTTGGGGTACCTATCTCTTATCTGCACTTCTTCTTTTACCACTAAATGATATTTAATGAGACTTTCACAGAATATTTGTTATATATTGCCATTGTGGCCTCCTATTTTACTTTTTGATTGGACATATATTTTTTGGTTTTTCAAGGCAAAACATTGACAGTTCCATTTTTCTCTAGTATTAAGAGTACCCATCTTTTATCCACAACTCCTACTATAACACGGAATAAAAGAACTACGCACGCTAACTCTTGATTCCTGCTTACATTTTAAAACCATTTAATTCAATATTGATGACATTTGGCCATAAAATGTTTGTTTAATACAAAGAACAGTTCAATGATATTAAAACCAGTGCTAAAAAGTAAATCATACTAGTTCAAGCTCTTGAAATTAAGGGGGTATGCGAATAAATGAAATCTTTGCATATGTTTTATGCATACAAAAGGAAGCATTCATATTAGTAAAAATACAATGTTCCAGTTGTAAGGCACTTTGAAATTGCTGAAAAAATAAGACTGTTGTCGGTTTTTTGTCTATTAACATATATCCACCCTTGTGAAACAAAAAAAGGCTTTGGTGTGAATTTACAGCCCATGTTACCGGCCATAAAAAGGAATTTATGTTTCACGGGGGGGGGGGGGGGGGGTTAGATGCTTTACATTTGCCCCTTTTCCGTTGATTTCTATATTGAAAAGCACGAGTTTTACCCAAATGTTAAAGTTTTCTCTCATTGGTTTGCCAAATAAACAATGTTTTATGAAAATCGATATCAATATAAATGTAAAAAATATTTCAAATATCCAAACTTTTGAAACCTTACTTGGAGGTAGGCAGGGGAACAATACAAACGTTGGCAGTTCTTTAATAATACTTACACAGATTCGTTACATAATGCTATTGTGCAACTCATATTTTACTTTTTGTTTGATCTGCAGTTATTTCGGGTTTAGCTCAGTTCAAAGCTCAGTTTTAAAGTCACTATCCAAGATATTTTCATCAAACTTCGTATGCTGATAGATATTGAAGAGAGCTATGCAACTGCATCAACATTTTTCCCTTTCCTTTGACATTGACCTCACTTTTCTTATATTAGTGTTAGTGCCGTTTTAAAGAAACCATTAAAGATGGTGTTATCAAACTTCGTATGTTGATACATACTGATGAGAGCTATGCAACTGCAACAACTTATTTGACCTTAACTTCTTCTTTGACCTTGATCACCCTTTTCTCAGATTAGTGTTTAACTCAGTTTAAAAAAAAACGTCCAAGATATTCTTTTCAAACTTCATGTACTGATACATTTTGATGGGAGCTTTTCAATTGCATCAACATTTTAGACCTTGACCTTTCCTTAGACCTTTACCTCACTTTTCTTAAATGAGTGTTTTGTTACTTTTAAACATACCATTCAAGTTGGTTTTATCAAACTTCACATGTTGGTACATACTGATGAGAGCTATGCAACTGCATCAAACTTTTTAACCACACCCTTCCTTGACCTTTACCACACTTTTCTTAAATCTGTGTTTAGCTAAGTTTGAAAGAAACCGTCCAAGAATTGTTATTAAACTTCATATACTGATACATCGTATGAAAGCTATTCAACTGCATCAACATTTTTTACCCTGACCTTTCCTTTGAACTTTCACCACACTTTCTTATATTACCATACATAAACTCAGTTTTAAAGAAAACATCCAAGATATTTTATTCATATACTGATGAGAAATATTCAACTGCATCAACAATTTCGACCTTGACCTTTCCTTTGACCTCACTTAACTTAATATGCTGATACATACTGATGTAAGCATTACAACAACATCAACATTTTGTCTTTGACATTTCATTTGACCTGGACCTCATTTTTATCAAATTGTGTTTATGTCAATTTTAAAGAAACCATTTATAATGTTTTTTTCAACTTTATATGCTGATAGATACGGATGAGAGCTGTTCAACTGTATCCCAATTTTTGACCATGACCTTTCATTTGACCTTGACCTCACTTTTCTGAAACCTCATATGCTGATACTTACTGATGTAAGTAATTCAACTGCATCACTTTTCAAGATATTCTGAACAAATTTCATACAAAATTTCATGTTGCATTACTAATACCCCGGTATACCTTCGGCGGGGCATTTATGTCCCATGGACATATTTCTATTTGCTTCCTGTGACATTGAACGTGCACAAAAAACCTTGAATAAAGATCAAGTCAAACCCTCAAGTCATTAGCAATCTTTGTATAAAAGAAAAACCCACCAAATTTATCTATAAAAAATGTATGGACTAGATCATAAATTATGCACTTTTTCTTTTAGTCACATTGAACTTGAAAAAATAATTTGAATAAAGGTCATGACACACCGTCAAGTCGTTAGCAATCTTTGTGTAAAGTGGTAGATTCAGGTTTTTTTGCATAGAAAATATAATTATGAACCTTTTCTTAAAGTTAAACTTGAACTTGCACAAAAATAATGTACTTAAGTCAAGTCATGGAACAACCTCATGCAGGTCATAAGCAATCTTAGTGTAAAATGGGAACTCACTAAGTGTATACATAAGATATGGGCCGGACATGATTTACGAAAAAGTTTCTTCCAGTGACCTTGAACTTGCCAAAATGACCTTAGGTTAAGGCCATGGCACACCTTAGGCCATGATCAATTTTTGTAGGAAGACGTAAATTTTTAAGATTCATCAACAGATATACTGGGCAAAATAAGTTAGGGATCATATTATCATGATTATTACACAATGATAAAATTTTAATACCCATGAATTTATGTGGACCGGACCTGTTTGCACATGTAACCAGACAGCTTTACAGACAGACAGACAGCTAGACGGACAAGTTAAATCGTATATATACATCTCAAAACTTCGTTTAGTGGATAAAAAGATGAAAGAGAAAACATATGGCTTATAGAATTTTTTTCAGTTAAAAAGTTAACAAACGTACCTGGTAGTCCTTTCATACGGTCAATCAGTTTATAATTATATCGACTCCACAAAAAAGAGTATTTTGCATTTCTTTGAAGTCTACATACACAACTATATCTATGGATAAATATCATGAAAGGGCAATATCGGTATATAATATCAAACAAAAGTTGATGATGAATTTTTTTTACAATTTAAAAAAAATGAACTTAGATTTTAAATCTTGCTATATAAAATTTTCATATTCATGGAGAAAGAAATCTAAAAATAAATTATAAGAACACTTTTATTGTAAATCATATCCAAAGATATCCTCTAAATACTGGATATCCTCTTCCACTTAAATTATTTTTAAATTCTTCCTCTGTAACCCCCCCCCCCCCCCGCCTTTTTTTAAACATGTAAATGTAGACCTAATCTGTTATATTTTAGTAGACATATTTTTGTTAAAAAGTATGATTCCGAAATGACTATATAGTTGAAATGAAATTTCAGAAGTAATAACATTACAATTATTGAAATAAAATATAAAAATCAAAATAATCGGTAAATCAACTCGAGTTCTTTTTTTCCAATTTTTAATGTAAATACAGAGGCAATGCGATAAATTATTCACAAGTATTACATATGGAAGCTAAACATAGTTTCGAATAAAATCCAGGGGTTTTTTCCTATTAGAGAAGAATGACAAGACGGACTTTGCCTGCTATTTATAGGAAAGAAAAACATGTATTCAAAATATCGAGCCGATGTTTATTCGTATAGTATTATAATATAGGGTTAAAAACTAGTGGACCATATCTCGGAAACTAGAGATGGTACCATCACCGTTTCTTCATACAAGTGGTATCTGGCCCCTAGTACCCCACCCCCAAAATTTCAGACCCCAGGGTAGGGGACTTCGATGTCCCCGAGCCCGATGTTTATTCGTATAGTATTATAATATAGGGTTAAAAACTAGTGGACCATATCTCGGAAACTAGAGATGGTACCATCACCGTTTCTTCATACAAGTGGTATCTGGCCTCTAGTACCCCACCCCTAAAATTTCAGACCCCAGGGTAGGGGACTTCGATGTCCCCGTGCCCGATGTTTATTCGTATAGTATTATAATATAGGGTTAAAAACTAGTGGACCATATCTCGGAAACTAGAGATGGTACCATCACCGTTTCTTCATACAAGTGGTATCTGGCCCCTAGTACTCCACCCCCAAAATTTCAGACCCCAGGGTAGGGGACTTCGATGTCCCCGAGCCCGATGTTTATTCGTATAGTATTATAATATAGGGTTAAAAACTAGTGGACCATATCTCGGAAACTAGAGATGGTATCATCACCGTTTCTTCATACAAGTGGTATCTGGCCCCTAGTACCCCATCCCCAAAATTTCAGACCCCAGGGTAGGGGACTTCGATGTCCCCGAGCCCGATGTTTATTCGTATAGTATTATAATATAGGGTTAAAAACTAGTGGACCATATCTCGGAAACTAGAGATGGTACCATCACCGTTTTTTCATACAAGTGGTATCTGGCCCCTATTACCCCACCCCCAAAATTTCAGACCCCAGGGTAAGGGACTTCGATGTCCCCGAGCCCGATGTTTATTCGTATAGTATTATAAAATAGGGTTTAAAACTAGTTGACCATATCTCGGAAACTAGAGATGGTACCATCACCGTTTCTTCATACAAGTGGTATCTGGCCCCTAGTACCCCACCCCCAAAATTTCAGACCCCAGGGTAGGGGACTTCGATGTCCCCGAGCCCGATGTTTATTCGTATAGTATTATAATATAGGGTTAAAAACTAGTGGACCATATCTCGGAAACTAGAGATGGTACCATCACCGTTTCTTCATACAAGTGGTATCTGGCCCCTAGTACCCCACCCCCAAAATTTCAGACCCCAGGGTAGGGGACTTCGATGTCCCCGAGCCCGATGTTTATTCGTATAGTATTATAATATAGGACTAAAAACTAGTGGACCATATCTCAAAAACTAGATATGGTACCATCACCGTTTTTTCATACAAGTGGTATCTGGCCCCTAGTCTAGTACCCCACCCCCAAAATTTCAGACCCCAGGGAAGGGGACTTCGATGTCCCAGAGCCCGATGTTTATTCGTATAGTATTATAATATAGGGTTAAAAACTAGTGGACCATATCTCGGAAACTAGAGATGGTACCATCAGCATTTTTTCATAGAAGTGGTATCTGGCCCCTAGTACCCCACCCCCAAAATTTTTGTCCAGTCTTCTAATGTTTATATTTTCAATTGCGAACTGCGTTCTAGAACGCAGTTCACTTTTGAATTGCGAATTGCGAACTGCGTTCCAAAATCTGATTGCCTCGTCGTCGCATTCGTTACACCTGACGGCTTTATTGTCACGGGTATCGGCGTGGAATGGCGACCCGTGTTCGTGCTGGTTATCTTGCAATACTTTTGTTTTCATTTCATGGCAGATACATTTATATCTCTGTGTTGTTTGTATACTGCACTGATTTATACAACTATAATTGTAAACTTATTTGGTATCTTATTTTCCTGCCTTAGACGAAGTATTACGTTACCATTCTTGATACCGAGTTCTGTATAGCATACGCCCGTCTTTTCCAGTGTCGACTGATTACACTGAACAATGACTAAGTTCTGCCCTATTTATAGGGGCCTGCAGAGTAGCCAGACTCGTGAACAAAAATGGCGGACAGATTCTTTTTATGAATCGTGTTCAGCTTTAAGCCGATGGTCGGGCGACAAAATTTTTCTGGTTTTGTCGGCTAAAAACATGATCAGTCGACACGAGTATCGGGCGACACGGCTAGGAACACCGATGACTTTGATAAATTACACAAGAAAATCTTTGTTTCTTAAGAAATCAGCAATATTTTTCATAGATCTATATTCAGATAGGTGAAGTGAGTAATGTTTACAAGGCGAGGTGGCAGAATTTTGTAAGATTGTAGCTCAATGTTGAAAATGTGTGCAAAATTTTGTATAGAATTACATGAAAAATACGAGAAATGGTGTTTATATATAAGCAGCAAAGAATAATGAGGATTTCTTACTGTAATTTGCATTAAAAAAATATGCGTCAATCCATGCATCAACATCTTGTTTGTGTTATGTATCCTTAAAGGTAAAATATTCACAAGTCGGCCAATCATCGCCCGATCATCGAGCTCTGAGCTACAGTTTGATTTTAACCGTAATCCGAAATTTTTGACACCTTTATTGTCAAACGACGGACGACCGACTTAATAAACTTCGGACGATGATCGAAGGTTGGTCGACAGATAAATTTAATAGAAGAAATCGGCCGCCGACGCAGAAAAATTATAACTTAATTGTTTTGAACATATTTTATTGTATAAACAAAAGGATTGGAAACAAGTTCTTTCAACTTACGAGTTCCTCTCCTTAAATATAACTATATGTCATGCAATTAAAATACATGTAGTACATTGAGATATATATACAAAAGAGATACAAGTGAGATATTTGTTCAGAAATATAACAATTTAAAATCTACAAGATTTGTCAATAAATTTATGCACAGCAGCAAAAATATATGTGTTTGTTTCTACAGGCAAATTAACATCACCACATAATAACAAATTTGTGTCAATGTTGACCAATTCGTCAAGTAAAAATAGGCGATTAAAAAGATTATTCCTAGCGTTTGGATAATTTCTGCAGGCAAAAAAGAAATGATAAACATCTTCATACTTTCCACATGAACATAAAGGGCTATTAATAATATTTCTTTTGTGTAAATCATAATTAAGTATACATTTGTGTCTGAGTTTAGTATGGATTATATTTGTATAACGCTTGCCAAATGAAAAATAGATTGGGGGATTTTTTTTTACTTCTGTAGTTAAGTTTTTTCGAAACGCATTGATTGAGATGGCTTCCCTTATTTCTGTCTTTAATAAATTCCACTGTTTCACAGCGTCAGGAATAAAAGATCTTTTATATAATTCTAATCTGCATCTTGGGGCAGCGTATTGTTCCTTATTACGGGTATTATATTTTGAAATGTTTTCGCGCTTGTTTGGAACAATGTCATTCAAATATTCAGGTACTCTACCATTATGAATTTTGTACATCGTGGTCATTTTTGCATTATAGCGCCTAACTTTCAATGTTTCCCAGCCAGTTTCAGAGTAAAGTATTTCTTGATTTCTTAATTTCTTAAGTATAACTTAATTAGACCAATGGACACAAAATTGGTCGGCCGACAAAAAAAGAGGGGAAGATGAACTGCCGACTGTCATCTGAAGATTCCATTTTTGCTTCAAAAGCCGTCGGCCGTTAGTAGTTTTTTGAAATGTGACTGGGGTTTTACAGATTACGGGATCGGAAAGAATAACTCCGCGACTATATAGAGCTCATTCTTATACTAAACATGTTAGACCTCCGGTGTACTCTCACTACAAAAACAACAAACATTGGCTTGTATAAACACTGGAAAATATTTCAAGTTACAGTATTTTAATATAAAACGTCAGATTATTTGAAATTTTCCTTTTTAGGTGAAAACAAGATGTCAAATACGACTGAGGTTTCGGATGACGGAGAGGCTCTAAACGAAGATGATTTTGAATACAAAGCTGTTGTGATGCTAATCATTTTCTCCGTCATCGGAGTTGCCGGTAACGCCCTTGTTTTATATGGTTTTTCTATGTTAAAACCAAAAAAGACTTCAACGATATTCATATTGACTTTGGCGGGGATCGATTTTACCTCCTGCCTGGTTACAATTCCTGCCACGGCTGCTATGGAGATGGTTGTTTTTAGGGTGCCTTACGACCCTTTGTGTAAAGCCTATTATTTTCTGGTTACTTCAACTATACCCTTTTCGGTGTTTGTGATGGTAGCAATTGCTGTGGATCGTTATTACTGCATATGTAAGCCTTTCATCCAGATTATGACGAAGTTTAGAGCCAAAGTTATAGTATTTTCTCTAAGCATTCTAGCCATTATTATTGGTTTCGTAAATTGCTTAAATTTTGGTTTGATTGAACGAATGGACAGATTTCATACAAATCTGACACTTGAAATACAAGCTTATGTAGAATTGCTTTCACCAGATCACCCCGCAGTGCTTGCGCTTCAAGAACAATATTTGCAAAATAAGGTTATTTTGTGCGGAAACCCCCGGATGTTAGGAGAAACATTTTACACAGTGAATAATACAATATACGCATCAATTTACGCGACGTGCGGCATTGTGGTAATCATCCTGTATGTTGTTATTTACCACTTCATCCTTACTCGCAGACAACGACGAATTAGAACCAAATTTTTCCCCTGTTGCACATTCAGTAAAACACAACTTGGTGAAAGTGAAAATACTGATTTTATTTGCGTTAGTCAGGAAATGCAGAACAAGTGTGTGACCGAGGAAACAACTGAAAAGGATGCCAATTTGAACAGTCCCATGTTAAAACCAAATAACGAAGGTTCGCAGGCTACAACGCCCAGTAATGAAACCCCACCCAAGTCAAGAGCAAAGAAGAAGAAAAATCACGGGAAATCGGATGCGACATCTACTTTTCGACTAAAACAAGAGCGTCTCCGTGTAAATAACATCAAGACAGCTCTGATGCTGTCTGTTGTTGCTCTGGTATTCATTGCGGCGTTTCTACCAGCTTGGCTAATGAAGCTAATGGTTGTACCGTTTAACACGACTTTGTTCTACATGTACTTTATTTATAACGTAGCAAATCCGTTTATCTACGCTTTTATGAACCCTGATTTTCGTCAGAAAATGGCTATTACTGGTACAAGAATTAAAAATCAGTTTAAAAAGTGATTTCACAACAATGGTGCTCAAGATGTGTATCGCTTCAAAATTAGCCATCGCACACTCAGTATGTTTTTAATAGAACGATTTTTTTTCTTTGTCTTAACAATTTTCATGTATAATGCGTTAAAGTACTAGTTTAAATGAACGATGTGGTTGACAAATATATTTATACACGAAAGTAACCATTTATCTTTTTTTTTTTACTACATTTATAAATTGCAAATGTTTTATAGAAACGATATAGCATTCAGGACTGCATCGTCGCAATCCACGGCCAAAATGCACGCTCCTCTCCCATTCTGGAGAGAGTTATCTGTTGTATCCGGACCGTGGCTTGAGACGAGGTCAGGAGTGTTACTTTCCTGGTATTCTTCAGATAACTTTTTTTGTAATGATCATATACCTGTTTTATACGGAAGCATACTAGGGCCGCAGCAGTATTTTTTTTTAATTAGTTATAACAAATTATTAATTCGATATAACAAATTATTAATTTGTTATAACAAATTGATAATTTGTTATAACAAATTATTAATTTGTTATAACAAATTAACAATTTGTTATAACAAATTAATAATTTGTAAAAACAAATTGATAAATTACGGATAGACAGACAGACACACAAGGGTAAAACAGTATACCCCCTTTCTTCTGAGCGGGGGTATAACGAATTTTGGGACGTGTTTGATTGACACACCATTGCCAGTGGCGGATTTAAGGGGGGGGGTCGCACCCGCCCCCCCCCCCACTAAAATTGTCAACGTTGACGTGAATCACAGTTTCGTATAGAACATGTAAATATGTCTACTTGGTAGACCTCATTTTAACCTACAAAATCTCTAGAACCCAGGAGCTTCCTGGGGCTTCGCCCCCCTGGGCCCCCATCAGGGCTTTGCCCTGGACCCACTGGGGGCCTCTAGACGGCCCCCATGCCCCTTGCCTACTTTTGGCGCCCCCTCTAACTTCAATACTTGATATCGCGATTACTTAACTTAGCGGAACTCTTTCGCGAATGAGGTAGGAATCGTCTGTTGGGTGGGGGCAATGTGCTTTTCAATACAATGCAAGATCGATCATTGTAGCATTTATAAGGACAGATAAGTAAAAAATCCTGGTGGAATACTTCGCTAAACAATCGTTGAACCAGCCTAATATATTTTTGAGAGAAGCCAATCCTTAATTGTCACATTTTTTAACGATATTTTTAATTAAGCGGACTCTTTTCGTTAAATTTTGATTGAAAATCGTCACATTTTTAAGCAGATAAAATATTCTAAACTTTCCTTATTTGACAATCTACTATATGGAGCTCAATATCTGGCAAAACATCGTGATTTCGGCATTAAATTGTTCGAATCATTCGATTGTCACTACTGTAAACAATGTCATTTGCCCCCAGAAATGTAGACTTTTCTCGACTCCTCCGCAAAAGAGCGGTAGTAAGTTAGATAACTGCGAGGTACTCATTGGTAGTCGCGATATAACGTATTCCTGGATCCGCGCCTGATTGCACGTTCACAAACTTAAACTCCGGTCGTAATAGTTAAGAAAAAGTAAGATTTTTTGCTTTATAGTATTAAAAAATATTATTTTTTTAAAATTATATTTCCTTGTGCTATAGCAACATACGTATAAGTCAGGAACTGATGATCCGCGCCTGTCAACTCGACATGACACCACTCTTCGGATCAAGTTACTGCAATATTATGATACACATGTATATTAAATTATAATCTGTATATATTAACTCAATTTGGGCAAATATACATCCTGAGACTGTTCGTATTTGACCGATCAGCAAGGGATGCTTACTCCTCCACGGCACCTGATCCCAACTCTGATGTTTCAGAGGTCCGTGTTTGCTCTGCTCCTTTTTTGTATTGTTTTGTGGACTTTGATATTGAATACTGTTCGTTATCTCCATATCATTCTTTGCTTTAAATTATGGAGTGCACAAGCTGCCAATACCATAGCCTCAGCCTTTTCTTTGTCCAATGCAATAAGTGTCTGAAAAACTGCAAAAATGTCATCGTCGGAACCCAAAGTTAGGCAGGATGCCAAACACGTTTTCTTCTCCACGTCTCGCCGTAGAGAGTTTGTTGTTAGATTTGCCATTATAAAAATATTCCTAGATTCTCATCCCCGCCCGCCCCGATTTTATACCCCCACCTCAATTTTTTTTTTATTTCTGTTTTTCTTCGTCTTAATTCTGATCGGGATCGGTATTCATTTACCATTCTACTTTCGTTTTTAATCCCGCGAAAGTTGACATGATTTCGACAGCTGAAAAGATGGTACAGTGTAATATTGCTGTAATACATGCGTATATATTTTAAACAAGGGTCATTGGTTGAAAAAGATTGGTGATGATGTAAAGTAAGAGATAATTGAACCTTTACTATGACTTTTATTGGCTAATTGTATTCGGCGCGTCGGCGCGCTCTCGCAACAGATTTTGTAAATAAAATTTATCGCTTATACAATATTTGTCAGCATCGGGCTCGATATTTCACTCGATATTTCTATACTTATCAAAGAACTGAAAGTACCGATAGGAGTTGATTTTGACGATTTCCATAAAATTTAATGTTTGATACTTTGTTCACAACTTTTTCAAATTATGTTCATTTATGCTCCATAAGAAAGATGTGAGGATTAAATGAAAAAAGATTCTACAGAGTCAAAAAGGTAAGGTTGTTTTGATCACCATAACCTTAGAATGATATGCCAAAAAAGTAAGACTTTTCCTCTGTTCTATTATTTTCAATAAATTTCAAAGTATTTTTCTGACCTAAAGTTTGTTTAAAAGGGCTATTAATAGCAAAAACAGTTCTGTAACTAAAGTTACTCCCCATCCTCTAATAAAGACAAGTTAATCTTTTAGTAGTATTATTTTTAAAAGTAACAAGGCATCTTGTTCAAACACTTATACCAATGTATGGTAGCTTATTGCCATGAAAATCAAGACAATTAGCCTTTATAAGGAGGTTAAACTCTAGAGTATAGGGTCATAATGTAATACTGGTAAATTTAATTTGTTACATTGGCGTCGGAAGCAAATTGAAAGGGGGGGGGGGGGTGGCTAAGTGAAAGAAAAAAAAAATTTCGAACCTGAAAAAATCTTAGCAAGCACCCCCCCCTCCCCCCCCCAAAAAAAACGTAAAATGTGTCTGTTGTCCAAAAAAGAAAATCCTATTTCGTGAGGGGTGAGGGGGGCGAACTTCTTTCAGTACCAATTTTTTTTTCTTTCAAACATTGCCACTTACACTACCACTTACCCTTCTTCTAGGACTACACTTCCTTGCCTGATGAGAGTTGGGGGAGGGGGACTAAATGAACCTACGCCCCAATGTTGAATACCTATATGATGTCCATCTTTATAAGCCCCCCCTCCACCGATTCCAATGCCTATGTGTTATGCATAAAGTTGATTTATAAAACCAAAAGCACTAAATGTTTTTTAATGCTATAGTTAAAGTTTGGAGATATAACTATTAATATATAATATGTATGTAGAGAGAGAGAAAAACGAGAGAATAGGTCAACTAAAGAAATGCAGTAAATTTCGGATTACACTTGCTCAAATCGTGGTTAGACATGCATGGATCAAAGGGGATCCGGATCCCTGGAAAATTCTATTTTTTTTTAAATTGACATAGTAAAAATACTAAAGCTAAGTCTCAAATCCTTTTCCCCTTCCGATTTGAGCCACCACCTCCTAAAGAAAATTTTCTGGATCCACCTAACCAAAAAATATAATCGGGCTCGGGATGTCGACTTGAATGTATCCGATAAAGCTTAAATTATAAATAAAATCGCTGTCATTTGAGTGTTTTAATGCAGGGAGAAAATACTTGTGTGATATTGGGATGAGATGGACGCGCTGGCGCGCCGACGCGCCGAATACAATTAGCCCTTTTATTCGGGTATTGTAGATAAAATTACACCAATTGACCCACTCTCTACAATCGGCTCATACATTCACTGATAGAGAAACGAACGACAACTCTGCATGGGAGGTTGCGATTGACTAAAATTGAAAAAATAAAAAATATTAACAGGTCCAGCACAATACCCTGATTAAGGTTTATAGCTTGATAAATTATAAG
Source organism: Saccostrea cuccullata (assembly GCF_032062105.1). Taxonomy (NCBI): domain Eukaryota; kingdom Metazoa; phylum Mollusca; class Bivalvia; order Ostreida; family Ostreidae; genus Saccostrea; species Saccostrea cuccullata. Next base: position 22,677 of record NW_026941159.1, read on the forward strand.
GTATCAAGGTATTTCATATAATGAAAATTATAAAAAATCTTTAAAAAATTAAATACTGTGTAGGGGAAAAATAACTCGCGCTGTTAATATTCGCTATATTCACGGTGTTAATAAATCCGTGAATTCAAGAAATAGTGAATAAATTTTTAATAATCTCCATGTTTTATTTGGAAATTTGAGAATAGACTACGATAGGTTGACTGCGACAAGTTGATATACAAGAACATGCAGTGCATGGTCGTTTCAGTAATTACGAGTAGTACTCGTCATTCAATTATTTTAATTATCACGGTTTTCTTTAATTCCAATCGGCAGATAATAATTTGTGTTTGTTCAAAAGCTGTTTTAATGGACAACGCTACATGTTTCATCAATCAAAACACTTGGGCCATGGGTTTTGATTACCCGTGCCTAACTAATTTTACCACGTGTATTTGTTACCTGCATTATCATGCATATTAGTTTTAACAACATTTTGGTTTTAAAAAATCATTCAAATAAATATCGAACTTACTGAAGATGTGGAAGATATTATTTCGGCGAACTACATAAACACATTTACTTCCATCCAGTGGTATTTCGTCGCATTGTTTTGAAAATCTTGGGTGCACATGCACTCATCGTAATTTAGCATGTAGGAAAGTCATTTGACGTTTAGAGTGTAGGGCTTTTAATAACTGCACTTTTTAAAATTAATTATTAATTAAATCTATCAATTTTATTTAAACCTACCCTGTTGTTCGTGAAATAAAAATAACGCTGAAGAATGTGGTTTACATGTAGCAATGGTATGGATTAAAAGAATATGGACAAGGGAGGCAACTTTTATTATATACAAATTCCGCGAATTCAAGAAACTGCGATCGTGTCAGATGAGAGAAAAACGTGAAAATTACAACCCGTGAAATTAATCCCGTATACAGTACTGAAAGTCGAGTTCTGAGTTGTTGTCAGTAAACTCACCAATCTGATTAAAATCAGGTCTTTGTTACGCTCCGAAATACTGATAGTCGTTGTACAGCGACTATCAGAATTTTGGAGCTTAACAAAGGTCTGATTTTAATCAGATTGTAAACTCACCCATGCATGTAAAGTACTCAAACACAAAGAGATCAGTATAAAAGCATGTTGTGTGAGGAGACATCCTTTTATGCTGTCTTTTTGATATTAGAGTGCATGGACACTCAGATGAAAACTCAGAACTCAACTCTCAGTATATAATTTTTAAAGAATTTTTTTGAATTTTCATTTCATAAAATACCTTGATCAAGGTATTTGTAATACCTTGATAAAGCTACATAGATTATCAAACTATATACCTTTCTTAAGGTATTGTGCTGGACCTGATGAAATAAAGCCGCCTGCCCACCTCGATTTAGAAAAAAAAATCAAATGAGAATCTAGCAATTTATTTAATATGGCCTTAATCTACCTTTCTCAATACCATGAATTCACGAAGTACTTTGTCTTTGTCATTAACTTCAATATAACTAAGCACATAAGTAGACTATACTAAGATTCATAATTCTGTATATCGATTTTAGATTTCAATGAGCGGTGTAGCCGTGGTACTGTGGAATCATTTTTATTCGTGGGAGTCAATGTTCGTGGGTAGCCAAAAATTTCCTTGTTCGTGGGGACGTAATTTCGTTGGTAACAAGTTCATTTCGATTTTTTCCCTCCAACATTAAAACAAAGAAGGATTACCCCGTCAATAATGCTTATTTAAGTTATCTCTCTTGTGAGAACAAAAATGTACCGGCGGCTTGCACCGACAAATTACAGCCGAATGATAGGAATGATAATAAGTAACATTAATTAACTAATAATAATTCACCCTGTGACATGAGAACTACGACAACAATGCCAAAATTGACTTAAAAACATTTACCCTGAAACCAAATCATGCTAATTGGCTAATTAGCACCCACTCCAAAATCGCACTAAAACTTGACCTCATCGAAGAGGCATTTGAGCGTGTTGGACTATAATGTAAACACTACTTAAATTTAACATATGTATTTATCATTTTATTACTTATTATATATAATTCTCGATGTCTTTGATACTTAATATTTTTTTTTTTTTTTTTTAATTTAAATTTTATTTAAACTTTCAAATTTAAATAAAAAAAGTATATACAAAAGTATGTTAATATACTTAATATTTTTCTTTAATTTTGGTTTCGTGTCAATATTTAACAACATGCAGATTGTCTTCTTTATGCGAGATCACTTGGACACAAGGGTAACAATTATTTCACGATGTAAATATCTTTCAACAAATGATAAACCAAATATTTTTATATACTTTCGTGGGGATGTAAATTCGTGGGTCAGGGTTACCCACGAAAGCCACGAACATTGGTCTCCCGCGAACAATGATGATTCCACAGTAACTAGAAATAAACATTTTTGTAAAATAATTTAAAAATGCAAGAAATACAAATAAGTTTTGAGTTTGATTATAATACATGTATAATGTGGCATGCAGATATAATATATTAAGACACATTATTGTCTCGATTGTTTTTTGCTCACCTCAACAAAGTTGGGGGAGCTTATGTAATTCCCTCAGCGTCCCCGTCGGCGTCCCAGGTTAAGGTTAAGTTTTTTGGAGAAGTTTTCATTTTAAGTATTTCTGTGTCCTATATTTTTTAGACATGCATGGAATATGCTTCTAGTGTGTTTAATTGTATCAGTCAAAGTTTCAGATGCTGCAATTTCAGCAAAGGAATGACCAGCTTAATGTTTTTGGAGCAGGTTAACATTTTTGGTGCAGTTTTTAGCTCTACTGGTCAGAGACCAGAAGAGCTTATGCGATAGTAATGCGTCCGGCGTCCGTCCGTCTGTCCGTCTGTCTGTCTGTCTGTAAACAATTTTTCAAAATGCTACTCCTCCTACAGTTTTGATCTGATTTCAATATAACTTGGCATATAAGTAGACTACACTAAGATACATAATTCTGTATATCGGTTTTTGATTTCGATGAACGGTGTTGGCGTTGTTACTAAAAATAGAAATTTCTGTGGAATTCTTTCAAAATGCTACTCCTCCTACAGTTTTGTTCTGATTTCAATATAACTTGGCACACAAGTAGACTACACTAAGATACATAATTCTGTGTATCGGTTTTTGATTTCGATGAACGGTGTTGGCGTTGTTACTAAAATTAGAAATGTCTGTTAACAATCTTTCAAAATGCTACTCCTCCTACAGTTTTGTTCTGATTTCAATATAACTTGGCACACAAGTAGACTACACTAAGATACATAATTCTGATTATCGGTTTTTGATTTCGATGAACGGTGTTGGCGTTGTTACTAAAAATAGAAATTTCTGTGAAATTCTTTCAAAATGCTACTCCTCCTACAGTTTTGTTCTGATTTCAATATAACTTGGCACACAAGTAGACTACACTAAGATACATAATTCTGTTTATCGGTTTTTGATTTCGACGAACGGTCTTGGCGTTGTTACTAAAAATAGAAATTTCTGTGAAATTCTTTCAAAATGCTACTCCTCCTACAGTTTTGGTCTGATTTCAATATAACTTAGCACACAAGTAGACTACACTAAGATACATAATTCTGTGTATCGGTTTTTGATTTCGACGAACGGTGTTGGCGTTGTTACTAAAAATAGAAATTTCTGTGAAATTCTTTCAAAATGCTACTCCTCCTACAGTTTTGGTCTGATTTCAATATAACTTGGCACACAAGTAGACTACACTAAGATACATAATTCTGTGTATCGTTTTTGATTTCGTTGAATGGTGTTGGCATTGTTACTAAAAATAGAAATTTCTATGAAATTCTTTCAAAATGCTACTCCTCCTACAGTTTTGATCTGATTTCAATATAACTTGGCACACAAGTAGACTACACTAAGATACATAATTCTGTATATCGGTTTTTGATTTTGACGAATGGTGTAGGCGTTGTAACTAAAAATAGAAATTTCTGTGAAATTCTTTCAAAATGCTACTCCTCCTACAGTTTTGTTCTGATTTCAATATAACTTGGCACACAAATAGACTACACTAAGGTACATAATTCTTTGTATCTGTTTTTGACTTCAATGAACATTATTACCTTGGTTAATAAAGATAGCAATTTCTGTTACTCTCAAAATGCTACTTCAAATACAGTTTTAGTCTGATTATAATATAATGTGGCATGCAAGTAGACTACACTAAGAACATAAAGAAACTTTTTCAAGGATCATTATTCTCTTTTTTGCTAGTGTAAAGTTTCAATTCCCAACTGCTTAAGTACTTTCCTCTTCCTTTGCTATAAGTACAAACCAGTAGAGCTTCAGTCTCGACAGAGACTTCTGGTTATACCCCCCGCAAACGAAGTTTAGGGGGCATATTGGAATCACCATGTCCGTCTGTCTGTCTGTCTGTCTGTCTGTAGACGAGATTTTGTCCGGACCATTACTCAGAAAGTATTGGAAGGATTTGTCTGAAAATTTGTACACATATTATTCACCATATGAAGTTGTGCACCTGATATTTTCATCTTGATTCGATTATTATTTTGAATTTTACAAGTGTTTTTTCATTTTTATTTTGTGGTTTTGTCCGGACCATTTCTCAGAAACTATTGGAAGGATTTGTCTGAAAATTTGTACACATATTATTCACCATATGAAGTTGTGCACCTGATATTTTCATCTTGATTCGATTATTATTTTGAATTTTACAAGTGTTTTTTCATTTTTATTTTGTGGTTTTTGTCCGGACCGTTTCTCAGAAACTATTGCAAGGATTAATCTGAAAATTTGTACACTTATTATTCACCAGATGAAGGTGTGCACCTGAGCATTTTACAGGTTTTATTTTTTATTTTAATTGACTTGTTCATTTTGGGCTCATGTATAAGGTTTGAGATATAGAATCTAGAATATCTGTTCAAAAATACTACAGCTTAAAACTACTCATAAAAACTTTAAAAAAAGAAACATCATCAAGTGTTAAAAACAGTTTTTACATTGCACAGAAGATAATGTAATTTCATTTGTCTCTTGGGAATAATGACTGGACATGCATCCAGTTAAAGATAAATTAATGAGTTTGGTGTTGGAAGTTGTTAAGGCATATCTCTTATCAAGCGTGTGTGTGTTATCTAATCTCCAGGGAATAAGGCACAAGAATTAAAGATCTCTCTTCTCTTATTCTCTTAATTGTAATTTATTGTCTGTCAAAGCACTTCATTACTGGATGACCAGCTCTTTATTTTCAAAATGCATTTCAAATTGATATATCAAGATTAATTTTATTTTGTATTATGTTTTTTTTTTAACAATCAGTTTGCAGAGTGACACAACACATAATTAAGGTCTTCCGTCTTCACGGAAGACCTTATAGTGATTCTACTGTTTCTTATTATTAGGGTCTTCCGTCTCCAGCGGAAGACCCTTCTATTATTCTATTGTTTCTTTTTCACTTTTATTATTATTTTTTTCTTTACACATTTTTGTGCAGACGATTTCTCAGAGATGCTTGAGTCGATTGACTTGAAATTTCCAGGAATAATGTATCATGAACTAAACCTTATTCATATTTTTTAATTTTTGAAAATTCACTTCCGGTCGGAAGTTATCGCCCTTTAATCGAATTTTAGTGACCATTTTGTCCGGACAAAAACTCAAAAACGATAAAAGCTAGAATGTTGTCATTTTCAGGACTAATAGTCAACATATTAAAGTTTTGCACCTATACTTTCAAATCTTCCCGAAATGCTTAGTATGGAAGCTCGGTAGGGGTCGAAATCTAGGACACGAAACATGACTGATTTTTTGAGACATTTTGCATCATATCTTTTAAAGTATAATTATTTTGTTAAAATATACTGAACAAAATTTGTGCAGAATGACAAGATCTTTAATATGGTATCAAACAAAAAGTGCTGACTCATCACATTAGGGGCCAAGAGGGGCCAAAAGACTTTTTTCGATAACTCTTAAACAGTCAATATTTTGTTAGACATTACAGAAGCAAAAATGTTAATCTCAACAATCTACAACTATATATTATAATTTTAATGTCGTATGTTACATAATTAGGGGCCACAAGGGGCCAGAATGCTAAATCTTTGACGCTTTATATCTCAAAAGTGGGAAATATGTTGATAAGTAATATTGAACAAAAGATGTTCAAAATCATGTTCTGAACAATATGCATCCTTTCATTTTTCTCTATACGTCCCCATTAAGGAGTTGAAGGGTTGGCCCCTAAATATTTCTTTTGCAAATAACTCGAAAACAAAAGAGAATCTCTGAATAGTTGTTGAACAAAAAATGTTTAAAATCTTGAGAGGTTTAAGTTAAAATCAAGAAAAAGGGGCTGGGCACTCAAATTAAGGGCCGAGAGGGGCCAAAAGTCTTTAATCAATAACTCTTTAGCAGTCAATATTTTGTTATACATTACTGAAGCAAAAATGTTTATCTCAACAATGTACAACTATACATTATGATTTTCATATCGTATGTTACATAATTAGGGGCCACAAGGGGCCAGAATGCTAAATCTTTGACGCTTTATATCTCAAAAGTGGGAAATATATTGATAAGTGATATTGAACAAAAGATGTTCAAAATAATGTTTTGAACAATATACACCCTTTAATTTTTCGCTATACGTTCCCTATTAAGGAGTTGAAGGGCTGGCCCCTAAATATTTCTTTTGCAAATAACTCGAAAACAAAAGAGAATCTCTGAATAGTTGTTGCACAAAAAATGGTTAAAATCTTGAGAGGTTTAAGTTAAAATCAAGAAAAAGGAGCTGGGCTCTCAAATTAAGGGCCGAGAGGGGCCAAAAGTCTTTAATCAATAACTCTTTAGCAGTCAATATTTTGTTATACATTACTGAAGCAAAAATGTTTATCTCAACAATCTACAACTATATATTATGATTTTCATGTCGTATGTTACATAATAAGGGGCCATAAGGGGCCAGAATGCTAAATCTTTGACGCTTTATATCTCAAAAGTGGGAAATATTTTGATAAGTGATATTGAACAAAAGATGTTCAAATTAATGTTTTGAACAATATGCACCCTTTAATTTATCGCTAGACGTCCCCATTAAGGAGTTGAGGGGTTGGCCCCTAAATATTTCTTTTGCAAATAGCTCGAAAACGAAAGTGAATCTCTGAATAGTTGTTGAACAAAAAGTGTTCAAAATCATGAGAGCTTTAAGATGAGATCAAGAAAAAGGGACTGGGCACTCAAATTAAGGGCCGATAGGGATCATTTTTCGACAACTCTCTAGCAGTCAATATTTTATTATACATTACTGAAGCTAAAATGTTTATCTCAACAATCTACAACTATATATTATGAATTGAATGTCGTATGGTGCATAATAAGGGGCCATAAGGGGCCAGAATGCTAAATCTTTGACGCTTAATATCTTAAAAGTGGAAAATATTTTGATAAGTAATATTGAACAAAAGATGTTCAAAATAAAGTTTTGAACAATATGCATACTTTAATTTTTCGCTATACGTCCCCTTTACGGGGTTGAAGGGTTGACCCTTAAATATTTCTTTTGCAAATAACTCGAAAATGAAAGAGAATCTCTGAATAGTTGTTGAACAAAAATGTTCAAAATCCTGAGAGCTTTAAGATGATATGAAGAAAAAAGGGTTGATCCCTAAAATATGGGGCCGTGAGGGGCCAAAAGTCAAATTTTAAAGTCTTAATGTTCATATTGTTTACAGACTATGGAGGTAAAATTGTTTTTCTTCACAATCTTTATCATTATTTTAGAATGAAATTCTCAATCAAATTCTTATCTCATCTTATCAAGAATCGGACGGAAGACCCACTCGTTGCTCGCAACGAGATCGTATCTAGTTATTATTCTTATTATTATTATTATTATTATTCTTTTTTTTTGACAAAATTTTGTGCAGGCGATTTCTCGAAAACTATTCAGCGTTTTTTCATGAAACTTTCACCAAATATGTGTCATTATATGAAGTTGTTACATCCGAAGAGAAATTTGGAAAATTCGCTTCTGGTGCCAAGTTATGGACAATTTCCTGATTTTGAAATGCGATTTTGTCGCCCCTTTTTATCGAAAATGGCTAAGGATATGAACTGGAGACTTATTGGAGATGATAGATCATGACTTTGTGGTTTGCAGAATTGCCTTTTCGTGCGTTGTCAATACTTCCGGTCGTTACGAATTGCAAGCTTAAAAAATTCGTATTTTCTAACTTTTCTGTTTTTCAGTATTTTTCATTTATATTTGGTATGGTAGTAGAAGCCCTCCGTATAATGCTTACTATTTAATTTGTTTGAATGTTAATATATCTAAAGTCTAGATATTAGCATTCAAAAATCTGAAGCGGGTCCAAAATGGCGGGTGTCTCTGTCAACGCCGACATTTCGCAATAGGGGTTTACGGAGGCAGCCGAGCGTTTGCTTGAACGAAAGTAACATAAGAATAATTGAAATGTAAAGGAATACTTGAATTGTCACGTCATAGTTTCGTTGCAGTTCTGTGTCAAACTAACGTCTTCTATAATTGGTTTTGGCTGGTTTTCAAAGTAGAAAAACAAAAGACGATTGCGCACAATGTGCAAATGAAATTCGATACCTAATATCTTTTGTGCATTATGGAAAAACCTATAAGTAATACTTTCTCAAAAAAGAATATCAATTAATATTGTCAGTATAAATCTTCACCACTGTTTTTCCTATGCACACTTGCAATTGTGTCATATTAAACAATAAATAAGACAAAAATAATAAAACGATTTTTTAAAGATCGCTTCATGGAGTTTATTTTAGCATTCTTGTTTCAAGACCTGATTCAAGTTATTGAGCATAAATGATTTCTGATTCCTTGACCATCAAAGGGCGAGCCATGTTTTTTGGCGAAACGTTTCAACCTTTTTCAATTAACTAATCGGGATAGTTCAGTTTGGGGATAAACAGGAAATTGAAAAAAAAATCATAACCGTTTCACCGCTTTAGTGTTACAAGCATATATACAATATGGAATTTTTAAAATGTGTTAAATATACTTTCTAAATCTGGAATCTTAGGCTATAAGAACGTTCTTTTTTTTTAATTTCATTGAAGCTATCACACCTTTTTAAAAAGATTCCAAAGAAAAAGCGCGAAGATTAACTCGTGGCGTTTGGCGCTAAATTTTGAATAGTGACCTGCCTTTCATAATTTTAAGAGAGAAGCATATTCGTTAATATATACAAGTAGATTTAGAGTAGAGGTCCCGATAGCGTAATATTTAGTGCGTTGGAATTTCATGCTAGCGACTTGGGTTTAATCCTCCTTGTGTGCAAATCTTTTTTTACTTTTTCAGCTCGATTTTACGTCTTCTTTCCGCAATCGGACGGAAGACCTCTCGTTGCTCGCAACGAGTTTCATATCTAGTTCTTATTATTATTATTATTATTATTATTTTTTTTGACAAAATTTTGTGCAGGCGATTTCTCGAAAACTATTCAGTGGTTTTTCATGAAACTTTCACAAAATATGCGTCATAATATGAAGTTGTTACATCCGAAGAGTAATTTGGAAAATTCGCTTCTGGTGCCAAGTTATGGACAATTTCCTGATTTTAAAATGCGATTTTGTCGCGCACTTTTATCGAAAATGGCTAAGGATATGAACTGGAGACTTATTGGAGATGATAGATCATGACTTTGTGGGTTGCAGAATCGCCTTTTCGTGCGTCGTCAGTACTTCCGGTCGTTACGAATTGCAAACTTAAAAAAATCGTATTTTCTAACTTTTTTGTTTTTCAGTATTTTTCATTTTTATTTGGTATGGTAATAGAAGCCCTCCTTATAATGCTTACTATTTAATTTGTTTGAATGTTGATAAATCTAAAGTCTAGATATTTGCATTCAAAAATCTGAAGCGGGTCCAAAATGGCGGCTGTCTCTGTCAAATCCGCCATTTCGCGAGTAGGGGTTTATGGAGGCAGCTGAGCGTTTGATTAAACCATTCTGACATAAGGATACATGAAATGTAAAAAACTACTTCGACTCTCACGTAGTAGTGAAATGGTTGGAGGAGTTACCTCCCGTTACTTGTTTATATTATAATAGATAATCAATGTAAATATTGTAATTAATTGGTCAATTGACTAAAGAATTATACAAGTATTACTGATAAGTGATGTTCTGTTAGAAAATAATAATAGTGTTGCCAAAAGAAAGACAGTCTGTTTTATTTTATCAATATGATATCTGATAACTTGTGATCATTGATTAAATTGAGGTACAAGGGGGCAGTACAGCCAACTGGCTTGTGTCTTCACTTTGGTACAGAAACCAATTGGTTTATCGATCAAATAGGATTGTGCAAAGTTGCCGTAGTCAGTGACTAGTTAAAATGTAGCTGTGTGGCATTAGCTATAGGTTTGTCATTAGGACAGAGAAGCTCTTACAAAGTTAAATCATACTGTGTAAGTATATTGTAGCCACTTGGCTAAAGTTATATAGGCAACTTGGTAAGCAGTTATACACCAGGCAGATGTTAAAGGCTAAATCAAGGGGCACCAGGCAGATAGAATGATGTTGACTTATATAGTCAGTTGTACGAGTATAGTGAGGCAATTATCATATGGCACCAGGCAGGTGCCGGTATTAACTGAAGATATATAATTATACAAAGCACTTAGGTCATTTGATTTAAAGACACCAGGCAGGTGTCATATTATTATCTGTATATATTGCATTCAATCATATCCCCAGTAAAACTCGGTAATCCGAGCACGAACCTACTGACCGCTCAGATCCGACACGTTACAGTAGTACGTTGCAATTGAGTGTCAATCTTAAAACTTAATTTCCGTTTCACTGCTTTAGTGTAACTGGGCTAGATACGATATGTAATGTGTATAATGTGTTACATATACTTTCTTAACGTCAAAATAAAATAAAGGCGCTAAGAATGTTTTATCTTTAAAATTTAATTGATGCTATCATACCTATCTAATAGATCAGTCCAAAGAAAAGGAGCAAATATTTACTCGTGGCGTTTGGCGCGAAATTATGAATGCTTTTTATAATTCTTAGACAGGTGAACTGTTGCAAAAGTACCGTGGTATACACAAGTATATTTAGAGCAGTATTCCCAATAGCTTAATGGTTAGCGTGTTGGGGATATAAAAGTAAAAAAAATGCGCATTCGCGTTGGCGACATGGTTTCAATCCTCCTTGTGACCAAAATTTTGAATTTCTTTTCAGCTCGATTTTACGTGGGTTTCTTTTCCTAAAACGGACGGAAGACCTCTCGTTGCTCGCAACGAGATCGTATATAGTTGCAAGTATGATTTTTTTATGCAGAAATAAAAAAAAAATAAAATGAAAAAATAAAAAAAAAAATTTTACAGTGGAATTACAATGTATTAGTATTGATGTTTCATTTGGTTGCACTTTTGTTTCATTCGTTAAGAAACATGATGAGCTAGGGTAAAGTGCGTTACCCTAGTCCAAGATGGCGACAAGCTCCTACGCTTCAAATTTCCATGAATAAATATCGGCGAAAACTTATGAAAAACCTTACTTTATTTGGCACCAATTTGTTCTGCAGCATCAGTTTTTCTTGCTCAGAAGGAGACTTCATTTAACTCTGCGTAATTAACCAGAAAACACGCCACGAAGTTTTGGCGTAGACTAGGGTAAAGTCGAAGAACTGTTTCTTTACGATTAGGGTAAAGTATTTTCGAGACTAGGGTAAAGTTATTTATTAAACAAACTAAATGTACACAGAACAACTGCTTTATACAATTAATCAAGTTGAGAAAGGGTTTCTGGGAAATATTCAAATATTGTTTCTTTTTAAGGTAGTTTTTTTTCCTGCATAAAAATCATGGAAGCAAACATAATCGCCTAACGTACGTATCTCTATTAAAAAAAGATTATATAAAAGTAAATGTATATAAATAAAACATTTTTAGACAAAGTATTATGATGGACATAGCTGTATCAATATCCACAAAAAATGGATTTGAGTTTGTTTTATTGTTTTTATTTGTTACGTTTTGTTTGACGACATATTGTCAATTAACAATGGTAATTTCCATTCTAATACCGATATGATGCATACTGGTGACTGAGCTTGAGACAAAAGATACCACAGAGTCTAAGACACCTGTTTCATATTTAGATAATTCTTTAACTTTTCTATCGTCAATTTCCCTTACTTGTGCAGCAATATACCTTCATAACCTGCAATCGGAGTTTATGTACTAGTATCTCAGTCGATACGCAAGAGCATGCTCACGTATGAACAATTTCTAAAACGAGGAAAATTATTGACAAACGAGTTGATAAAACAAGAATAATTTCAGCAGTCTCGTTCATTGGCGTCGGAAGCAAATGAAAGGGGGGGGGGGGCTAAGTGATAAAAAGAAAAATAATACCATAAAAAACCTGACAAGCAAAAAAAAAGTCCCAATTACGCAAATCATATTTAGTTAATGGGTGGGGGGGACGGGGGGGGGGGGGGGGGGGGGTAGTGGTTCGGTTCGAACTTTAGTACCAAATTTTTTTTTCCAAACACCACCACTTCCCCATTTTTAACCTATAATGTAACGTGTCTGTGGAAAGTGGGGGGAAGTACGGGGGGATAAACCTACTAAACAATGTTCAATGTCTATACTAAGTATATATTTGGAAAAAAAGCGGGGGGCTAAGCCCCCCTAGCCCCCCCCCCCCTTCCAACGCCTATATATATATATGTCGTTTGATGTCATCATTTCGTAAGTTCTACGGTCGATACAATGATCTTGTCAGGAAATACAATTTAACATTCGGTCAAATGCTGACTGGCGTTTTTCATACTTATTGTTAGTCCATTATTTATATACACTGAATTGACGACGGATTTTCCTGATTTTTCCCGATCATTACAAGGAGCAAACGGCGAGTGTGACCGGTTGGCAGGGGATGCTCACTCCTCCATGGTACCTGATACCACCTCCAATATTTTGTAGGTCCGTGTTTGCTCTGCTCCTATTTTGTAATTGTGTTGTGGACATTTGATCTTAAATACTGTTCGTTCTCTTTATATGTTCCATTTACAAAAGTCATGTCATTAAGTACTCGAAGTCAATACCTCGGCTCCCCTTAAAAACGAACTTTTTATTCGAATAGTTATTAATTAATTAAAGATTTAATACTACTGCTTTTATTTGTGCTGTTTTGATTACTTTTATGTAACTTTAAAGGTGCTTAGACAGAAATTTGATGTAATTGTTTTCTAAATGTCCGCCATAATATTATGACTGATATGCGATAACAAACCGTCGGGGTTTCGCGCAGACCATCGGACTTTGGTGTCATCATCGTACTTAGGGGTTTTACTATATGTTACTATAGCATTTCACACGGAACTATAATTTTAAAAAACTTACTCTATAAATCTGGAAATTATTGAAGCTAAGAATTTCGGGTTGCGCTTAATTGATAATTGATACATCCTTGCAAAGCAAATTTTATCCTTATTAATACATGTACTTATGAGAAGTGAAAAAATTGTTGTGTTTTAATAAAATATATTCAAATTAGACTAGAAATGTGGGAAAGCAAAACCAACTCACCAGTATTATCAGTCCGTATATACTCAGTGATGTGTACAGAGTTGAATACAGTAAAACGTCAACATTAGCAAAATCTTCGTGCACTTTTTACAAAAACAGAAACGTTTCACAGGTGTTCAACTTGTCAGAGAAACACCTTTAAAGAAATACTTTATATAAAGAAATTATAAGAATCAGAACCCCGAATATAGATTTATTTTCTCTCTCGAAGAAATGCTTTGCCAGTTACCTTAGTAGATACAGCAATGATTTTTCGCATCGTTTCTAGATCATAGATCCAGTGTAAGAATACTACAAAAACTCCATTTCTGGCCATTATGCACACGTTAATACAATAAATAAATACCCCCCCCCCTTTTTTTATCATTTTTAAATAGTTGATGTTTGAAAACATTTTCGCCGCAACTAAATGTAAAGAGTGTTGTTTTTCCTACTCATTTAGTTATATTATATCCATAAATTGGATCATAAACTAACTGCAAGAAGTAGTAATTCGCCATTGGAATTTGCTCTCGGTTCAGTTTAAAATCAAAATTTTTTCGTTTATTAATGCTTTGTGCAATGATTTTATGAAAAGGTCCAGAGTGTGTTTTGAGTCTGCTCAATGAAAAAGGTAGGATAACGAATAGTGATCTATCACTGAAAACCACACACAATAAAAATCTGTGGTCAGGGTATAAAACACGGACCTCTGGCAAATACAGAAGAAGGATCAGCTGCCTAGAAGGAGTAAACATCCCTCGAAATAGGATGTTTAGGTCCTAAAACAAGGAAAATGATATTTTACACGCACTTTACCCTAGTCACCAAAAAATATCAGAATATCTTTACCCTAATCAAAAATTTACTTTACCCTAATCATGCTCAAATTTTGTATTCGCAATCTGGCTTTAACCAGCCAATGTCATGCCGCCTTTTTGCGAAAGTTGTGTTCTTCTGTACGAAATAATTCAATTTTAACAACAAAATTTATAATACAAGTCTGTATATCGCTGAAACTAAGTGCAAAATGATCGAAGCGTAGAAGCTTGTCGCCATCTTGGACTAGGTTAACGCACTTTACCCTAGTCCGTTTCTAACAGTGAATACTGTATACAGGGAAATTTTCGCCCCTGTTTTATTTTGACCCTTTCGCCCTCTCCTTGGTGGGGCGAATTTAAAACGGGGCGAATTCAAATTACACCTCATGATTTCTTTGACTGCCGGCGAATTTATTTTTAACAGGGCAAAATTATTCACAAGTTCAAAAGGGCGAAAATAACACGGGGCGAAAATAACCCTGTATACAATAGTCTATTCTATTGCCGCTCCGAAATTTTTAACAAGAATGCATGCATGTGCAATATGAACAAACAGACGTTCTCCCAGCAGTTCATAGTCCTGATACTGAGTGACCTGTTTGATATGAGTGAAATTGCAGCCGTAGAACTCCTAATGGCAGGTGATTTATCAGTTGCAGGGTTGTCCCTAAAGCTTGAATATCAGCTTGGGGGCATTAAAAAAGAAGAGGGGAATGGGTAGGATATCTTCCCTTACAGGGGTCGAGGGGGGAATAGGTATTGCCCCTGAAACTTTTTTGAATTTAACAAAAAATTAAAAATTTCCAAAACAACAAGTCGTACCAGATTAGCCAGGGGAATTCCCTGGCCCCGGGGTCATCTGGACAACCTTGGCATTAAATGTTTCCAATTAAAGTAGGCAGGGGTGTAGCAACCTTATACTGTAGGAAATGTTAATTAAAAGCCTGGTCCCCCCACCCCCCACCCACGTTAAGTGATGGATTGCAGGTTTATTTCCCGGTTTAATCTTGGAGAAAATTTATAATGAATAAATTATTTTTCTTAGTTTTCCCCAATAAAGTGTAAGTTGACATTAAAAGTAATTAGAAAGTGAATGTTAAGGCAGTATGTGCTAGATTGAACTTCGACTTTTGATATATTTGTGTTAGCATGATTAGGTATGTGTAGTGTTTGACATAATGTATAGTATATATGCATTGCATTATTTCATTTAAAATAAATAATGAGAAAATTTAGAGAAACATACAAGTACGTGTACAGAGGTAAATGGACTGTAATCACAAGTGACTTTTGACCTTAGTACAGGTGAGAGACAGCAGGCTGAGTTCCCCGGGTTGACCAGAGGCCTGGTGGTGATACTGCTGTACTATGAAGGACAGAAGAGTCTGGTTAACTCCCTTCCTACCCTTCTCCAGTCAAGGGAGGGGAGGATGTGGACCATGGAGTTGACCCTTGACCTCTCCAGCATGGTGAATCAATACACAGTCAGATCAACTGATTCAGAAAGATCGACTCATTAACATAAAGTACACTTTACTTGGTAACAGCTGTATTAACATTTTTAACTGGTATATTGACTCGATTGGGTGGATTTTTAACCAATATTTATACTTTTAAAATATCAGTGTATCTGAGTTATTCCAAGTCAGGCCATTCCAAGTTTTTTCTCTGTGTAGCGTCCACTCATTTTTCAAAAACCTACCTACCTATTCGCAAAAAAACACACAAGCCAAAACATAAAACACTGAGGCTTTAAAGTCATAAAAAGGACGCCCTTCAAATGATTGATCTAACTAAACTGCAATCTAATTAAAATTAGATGTTAGATCCGCTCGCATACTCGCTACACTAACATCTAACAACATCCCATTGAGGGTCACGTCAGAGGTCAATTTCTATCAACCAATCAGATCGTAGCCTGCAAAATCCTCAAATATTGTTGAAGCCAATAAGTCTAGAGCTGTTTCGAATTTGACCTCTGACGTGACCCTCTATGGGATGTTGTTAGATGTCAGTGTAGCGAGTATGCGAGCGGATCTAACATTTAATTTTAATCAGATTGACTAAACTGCTAACACAAATATATATCAAGAATAATTAAGACACAATGCGGTAGGAAAACTCGGCAGGAGTTAGTCAAGACTTGAAGGGAGGGTGTTGAGGGTATGAATATTGCCGTTTTTGTCTTAGACAACCTTTTATTGATTGGATAAAGGATTTAGTTTATGTTGTAAAAGTTAGAATGCCCATGTCACAAAAATGTATTTCTCAGCTTGAAGTGACTTTAAAAGTGTATGCTCAATTTGAAGCCATTTTTGGAGGAAAAATTCTAACGGTTCATAAAGAGTAAACTGCCTCAAGTTATGTATTAATTAGGTATAACATAGGTTAAAATATTTTAGCTTCATTCTTCATATATCATAAAATCTTACTATCAAGTCCTGCTTGAATTTTCAGATAGGAGATTTATACAGGACTGACCCCCTGGGTCTGAGACTGTCTGTAGAGTGCTGGTGTCCCCAGGGTAACTACGGACCTCACGAAACAATGTACAATGTCAGACCCCCACAGAGACAGGTATATATTGAATAACATCTATAAAACAAAAATAATCTACTATTAAGTTTAAGAAAACACAGGGACCTTCTGCCCCCCTCCCTCTACGTACCCAGTACATCCAGATGTTGATTGGTCTGTTTTATATTACAGGTGTCGCTGTATAAGTTTGTCTGTCTGGCGGGGGACCTTCATCGTCGGAAACCCACGGGTGATCTCGTCTTTTACTTATCAGTAAAAGACGAGATCACCCGTGGGTTTCCGACGATGGGGGACCTTCTGCCCCCTCCCTCTACGTACCCTACATACAGATGCTGATTGGTCTGTTTTACATTACAGGTGTCGCTGTATAAGTTTGTCCGTCTGGCGGGGGACCTCCTGCCCCCTCCCTCTACGTACCCTACATCCAGATGTTGATTGGTCTGAGCAGTAACCCACAGTCTGCCCACTATTGCTTTGACCTTCTAAAGGTCAATGGAATGGGATCAGGTTAGAATTTCTAATAGCTTCAGTGAAATTGTGTATCTAAAGAAGTTCTAATGGCAGATGTCTTTATGTAATGTTAATAGTGCTTTAATTTGGAAAGGCAACAGGTAGGGAGCTTGGATAGCTTCAGTGAAATTGTGTATCTAAAATTGTTCTAAAGACAGATGTCTTTGTGTGCTGTCAAACGGTCTAACCTTTAGTCACAGATGTAAAAAGACAATTTAAAAGTTTTAGAGCGTGATAGATTCCAGCAAGCACGACTAAGCTTTCTTGATTTACCATATGAATCTGTTCCTTATACAACAGAAGTTTTGTATCTTAATTGAATACCTTGGATATGTCAAAGTGATTAAAAGTCCCATTACCTTTTTCTTTAAGTATTTTATCATTGATATAATCTCAAAAAATTTTCTTGCTCTAAAAAATTAACATGGTATGCCTGAACTTGTCTAATATATGAGTATCTTTTACACTAGGGGGCCCAGCCTGAGTGAGTGCCGTTTCTTGGCAGCACATTTTCTTGTCACTGAATCAGTACTAGGCCAGTTTGCGCCGGGAGGTTACTAGCAGTGCTGACATGTCTCACATGGGACTGCGAGGTCCCCACCCCCAGGGAATCACCCCACAGGAACTAGAGGGGCTGGTCGTCATCCTGAAACTGTGTCATGTGGTGTCTGAATATGTGAGTACATTTGTCAATCATCAGATAAAGAAAATAATTATACTATAATAGCCAAGGGTTTTGATGTGATCAACCCATAATTCATTGTAGTTTGTTATTAAGGCATGATAATAATGGGTCTGTTATTATTTTTAAGTTGTATTGAATAATGAGTTTATATCAATTTTAATATTCCTGAATCAAAGCATAGGAAGTAATAAAAATTTTTAAAAGGGGGATCTAATTTCGAAATCTGCATAAATGGCAGATTACTCATAATCTAACACCAAAAAAATTTGACATCTTATATTACAGAATGAAAACTGCCGCGTGGCGTTCTGTGAGAACCAGCAGTGGGAGGTAGCCGTGCTGAAATTATTTGCTCTGGTGACCTGTAGTATATCCCCCTTGACCTTAAAGCCGAGATCTTCAGGATGCTGGCAGCATTTACTAAGACACCGGACGTGGCAGCCAGTCTATGGCAATTACACTGGAGGCCTCACAGGTAACCACTGAAATGCTGCTCTATAATATCTTTATTGATGTTACGTGTATTTATTGCATTGACATGCACCTCTCCTCTCGTTTTCCCTATAATGTACTGTATGCACATGTATGTGGGTTTACTAGATTAATTTTTTAATAATTTGTTTTAAAGACCCTGACCACAGTACTGAGCAGCAGTTTCTCTCAGAGTGGAATTGAGGTAAATGTTAATTTGTTTTCTCAGGTTATAAATACCGTATATACTCGCCTATAAGTCGGTTTTTTGGGAGTTAAAATTTGGTCCAAAACTCTATGTCCGACTTATAGGCGAGATATAAAAAAGACTGGTATTATAGAAGGTCAATCTTTCTAAAATGAACTTCTAAAATACAACCGACTTATAGGCGAGTATATACGGTAATCTCTGTTCTTTTTTATAATTCTCCAGCCTAAAAAGAACAGAACTACCAATCTTGCTGTACACATAGAAATTTATCTAGAGACCAATAAACTTGTAATTTCATATTGAGTCCCTCATGCTTGTAAGAGTTATGTACCTTTGATGTCGGTTTTTCCCTATAGGTGGAGCTGGAGGAGGTGGAGACCCAAGCGGAGGAATTTCCCATGACGCGAGCTTTTCTGTCCTTACTGGACTCCCTCACTGACATTCCTGTTCCCCCAGGCCTATGGGCTGCTCTCAGGGCCCCAGGATTTCAACCCTTCCTCAAGTTTGTCAAGAATGTTTGAGAAGTTTTAACGCCAGCAGTTACAAGAATCCATCCGAAAAGGTTGGATATAAGATTTTTTAAAATGTTTTTTCAATCTTGTTGATAAATACATACACTGTACTACCATCAAGTAAAAAAAGATTACAGCTGGAAATGAACAATACACAGACAAAAAAGGTAGAATTAAAGAGATTGAAACAATAAATTTTTTATTAGCTCTACTGGTCACAGACCAGAAGAGCTTATGTGATAGTATGGTGTCTGTCGTCTGTCTAGCTGTCCGTCTGTCTGTAAACATTTTTTCAAAACGCTACTCCTCCTACAGTTTTGGTCTGATGCTAATATAACTTGGCACACAAGTAGACTACACTAAGATACATAAGATAGAGCATTGGTTTTTATTTCGATGAACAGCGCTGCAATTGTTACTTAAAATAGAAATGTCTTTTGTTATATCCTTTGTTATAAGTACAAACCAGTAGAGCTACAGTCTTGACAGAGACTTCTGGTTTTAAAATTGTATCTGTCATTTGCATTGATATTAAATGAAAATTTGGTTATTATGTGTGATTTATTGCCAAAGGTAATTGAGTTGCAAGTGACTGTTTAAGAATCCCTTGTATACAACTGCAGGATTGATTTCTTTCAAGTAAATGTAAAGCTTTAATTACAGTGGAAGCTGTCCAGTGACTGTCTAAGGATCCTGTGTAAGCTCCTGTGGGAGTATGAGGTGGTGGGAGGTGACCTTGGGGAGGAGCTTGTCGAGGTACAGATGGGGGCGTGGTGCCCGCTAACAAGTCCCCGGGGTACATCCTGATGCTACACCTACTAAAGGACTCCCACTTCCTGTCCACGGTGAGATTCATATATTTTCCTGCTTAAATGGATATCTTTATTGAGAATTTTTTTTTAAATTGGGATGGGAGATGGAGACATATGTACTTTGTTTTGTTAAGAATTGAAGTTACATAATTATTTCAGGTGTTGAAAATACTGGCCGGGATGACAGTGTCCGACAACTTGAAACATAACAAGCTAGCTCTATACCAGGTAAAAAGTGACTAAAGAAATTCAGGTGTTTTTATTTGTGTTGTAAAGTGTTTAAATTTGTTTAGTTGATTAAACTGGCTAATGTTCAATAAGTTAATTTGATTGGATGGATGGACTAGATAATGTTATGTGAGGTAATTTGATTGGTTGATATTACTGGCCAATGCTAGGTGAGTAGGAGAATTAATTTGATTGGTTGATTGTATTGACTGATGCTAAGAGAGTTAATTTGATTGGTTGATCTGTACAGGATAGGAGGCCCTGGAGTCTGCCAGTCTGCTGTGTTTACAGCTGATAGAGACGAGTCTGGAGAAGTCGGGGACGTTCCTGGACGCGTGTTGTGAGACGAGAGCCTCTGCCATGGTGTCCGCCATGGATTGTCTTCTCCTGAGTATTAATCCACGCAGCGGGAAAGCCGACCACCTCGTCAATGTCACAAAGTAGGTCAATAAAAGTAACAAAAATAACAAGCAAAACATTT
The DNA here is from genome assembly GCF_032062105.1 of Saccostrea cuccullata. Lineage (NCBI taxonomy): Eukaryota > Metazoa > Mollusca > Bivalvia > Ostreida > Ostreidae > Saccostrea > Saccostrea cuccullata. The sequence goes on from NW_026941159.1 coordinate 43,515, forward strand.
ATTTTATTTGAATAATATGAAAGTTTTATTGCTGTATACATTGCTTTTAGTCATTCAAGTCTTATAAAAAATGGAAAGTTGTAAGAAACATTAATTTTATCATCCTATATTGTGTGATCATGGTCACAATTGGTGTTTTATAATCTTGTAGGTTTATACAGTTCAGCATTCCTCTTCCTGAGCATGCCCAGTCAGCGATGAAGATCCTGTATCGAGTGTGTCACTCGGCTCCCGTCCAAGTGGCCCTCGTCAATCTGTTCACATCAAATCAGGTAACAGTATAATTTGATTAAGACACCAAGATGAACATTTTTTAAAGCTCTGAATTCTCCTTGAACTGAGAATTATTTCCAGTCTGGTTGACACTGAAAAAGATGTTACATAATATACTGTGTCTAGTTCCAGAATTAGATAATTGGGTACCCTAGATTGTTATTAGGGTTCTTTAGAAATCTTATGCCATGTAATTCTTGGTTTACATTATTGTATCACATAAAATTCTTTATTCCAGACCTTTCACATGGAGCTGCTCCATGGATTTGTGGAAAGTCTGGAAGTGGAGGAACCAGAACAAATAGTGGAGAAGACAATCCACTTACCAGAGGGAGAGGGTAGGTACTTATTAATGTGTGGAGAGAGAGAGAGAATCCAGTTACCTGAGGAGGAGGGTATGTTAAAATTGTGTGGAGAGAGAGAGAGAGAGACAAGGGTATGTACTCAGTAGTGTGGAGAGAGAGAGATATAGAATCCACTTACCAGAGGGAGAGGGTATGTACTCAGTAGTGTGGAGAGAGAGAAAGAGAGAAAGATAATTCACCTACCAGAGGGAAAGGGTATGTACTCAGAAGTGTGGAGAAAGAAAGAAAAATAGAGAGAGAGAGAGAAAGAAAGATAGAGAAACAGAGAGAAAATTCACTTGCCAGAGGGAGAGGGTATGTACTCTGTAGTGTGAAGAGAGAGAGAAAATTCACTTATCTGAGGAAGAGGGTATGTACTCAGTAGTGTGGAAAGAGAGAGAGAAAGAAAGAGAGAGAGAGAATCCACCTACCTGAGGAAGAGGGTAACTAGGGTCCCATGGAGAAGTGAAAGGGAGAATGATCTGATATACCAGAGGAAGACAGTATCTAGGGACTCAGTACAGAAGTGGAGAAACTAGGGTCTCACAGAGAAGGCTGGGGTTGTATTGTTCAGAGAAAAAATGATCAAAATGGTTTCAACAGTGATGTGTAAAAAAGGGGGCATTGACCTAGCTGATAAATCTGAGGAAGATGGTAACTAGGAATCCCAACAGTGTGGATTGATTTCATATATTTTCGTTTCCCATTTTGTTTAAACAATACTGTATACCATATAAGTAGAAATTTTAGCGAAAATTTAATTTTGGCATTGTTAGTGAGGCTGCTGAGATCGCTAAAATTACATATCGCTAAAAATTTATTGTGTATTATTTGTAATAGGTTCTTCAATCAACATTTTTAAATCGCTAAAATTACATCCAACTAAAAATAAAATACCAGTTTTTCAGAACAAATCGCTTAATTTGCGTCTCACTAAAATTTCCACATACAATATTTACAGTTAATCCCGGCCCCCTCTCTTTTTTAACTTGGGCAAATTTGAAATAACATTTTATCATAAGCAGAACTGTATCTTTGTGAAAATCAAATCAAATTGTTTTCAGGAGCGATAGTGTGAAAAAGATGTAAACAGAAATATTCCTGCATATAGTTGATGCTAAAAGAATTGCACTTTTCTTTCTCAGATATTTAATAATGTAAACGTTAACACAAATATAATATTTTAAATTTCTGAGCAGTTCAAAGAATGCCATTATAATGTCACTTTAATAGTCTGATTAGTTTTATAACAGATGATTCCAGAGAGATTGGTCATACCATTATAAAGTCACTCTAATAATGATTAGCTTTATTGTAACAGATGATTCCCGTGAGATTGGCCACGTCCGTAACTCCACCAGACAGTACCTACTTCAGGACTCCTACTGAGATCTCTAGACCAACCTTCACCAAACTTGACACACCTGCTGCTGGGCTTTGACATTAGGAAGTCTGTTAGCAGGACTCTGCTGCAGGACCCAGGTGAGCTGAGAAAAGAAGCTTTGTCTAAATTTTACTTCAAGATGCAAAAGATTCTTAGATCTACCATTGAAAATTTTGCACATCCACAAATTTATTTTGAATTTCTAAAACCAGGTATCCTTGGGTCCCCTAAGACCTGTCTACATGCGGTCCTGTCCCTGTTAGAGAGGGGGGTGGGGACACACTCCGGCCCCATCTGCCTGAGGGACACTCCACGACTGTCTGAGCTGGCCTACAAACTCATTTACTGTGGAATCACAAATTTTCGTGGGGGTTAATTTTAGTTGTTTTCGTGGTATGACAAGACCCACGAATTCATGTCCACAACGAAATGTAAAATTTCACACACATAAGTACTCATTAATTCTTGATCCACGAAATAAAATCCCCACGAACCAAGAAATTTTCCTCAAACCACGAAAATTTGACCCCACGAAAATATGTGATTTTACAGTACCTCCTGGCTGCCAACAAGGAGATGTCGACGCCCACTTTACGATATTTATGTACAACCAGGGATTTCCTGTATAGACAGCTCAAGCATCTACCTTTCACTCAACAGTTTCATAGCAAGTTCAAATTAATTCAGAATTTCTCTATATCATAAAAAATGTTTTTAAAAATTTAGATTATTTCATTTATTAAAGAGTTGTTTCAGTGATATACTTGCATGTAATACATATACATTTTAATGTGTGCAGAGAAGCTAAGTCAAACCTGATATTATCATATTTGTGACTGTTTCTTTTTAGAATGCCCTGTAATGATTTCTCAGTCCTGGTTGCTGAAGCTGATTGCCATTGAACTGCGACTGACTGCACTGAACCGTCAAGGGTCACACACAATGAGGTTAATTAATAAAAGCCCTGCTGGATGATGGGTCAGAAGGTCAATCAGGTAAGTTCAAGTTCAAAGGTCACACACGCTTAGGTTAATGAAAGCCCTGCTGGACGATGGATCAGAAGGTCAAACAGGTAAGGTCAAGTTCAAAGGTCACACGTAAAAGCTGAGGTTAATGAATGTCTTGATCCATGTGTATTAAGGGGTTAGAATGGTAAGGTGAAGTTTAAAAACAATAAATCAAAATGATCTGATTTGCTAAAGAAAGTAATAGATATGATTCTCACAGTGTTACAGCCAGCATAAGGAGATGAAGCTGACCTGATGTATGACAGATTTACAGAGCAGAGTCTACAGACATCTTATCTGTCTCAGACAGCCAGGCTGTTCAGAAGTAAGCAAAGAAAAATTAACATTAAAAACTAGATCTTTTTGTCGTTCAACAAAAACGGAGGGCTTTTCGATCCCTTTAATAAAATAAAGAATCTTGAAAAGAAAAACCAATATTAAACAGAAAAAAACCCTCATATAATACATTTATATCGCAAAAGTTCTTTTGAGATCAACACTTATTTTGAAACATAATAATTCTCTTTATATATCAGTGTCTACTCAAAGAGACATAACTCTTTCGTGATTATTAAACACATACATGAATGTACTGTTTTTCAATCCACTAAAACTCCTCTAAGGGGTCAAAAAGTGACCCCACGGCCCATAATTTTTAAACTGTACTCTTTATGCTTGATGTAATACGAAAACTAGTTTGAAGATTGGTTGAGAATTAAAAACGTTACAGAGAAAAAACCGTTTTCTGCACTGACCCCGAAAACCCCTTCAGTTTTTAGGGATTTTTATTTTCATGACCTTTCCACCTGGAGACAATGCTAGAGTCAATATTCATATGAAATTTTACAACAATTGCTTGCAATTGCCCACCTCTTCAGATAATGGAACAATCGTGATTTCAAATTTAACATAGAAATCTCCATAGGCAATTTTAAGAAACTCATAAAACCATACCAAAATTGCAAGATAGCAAACATTCAGGCAAAGAGAGATAACTCTTGCACTAAAACCTTTTAAAATACTTAAAAATTCAATATTTCAGGTCTCTAAATCTCCCATAAGGGGTCAAAAAGTGACCCCACGGACCATAATTTTTAGATTGTACTTTTTATGCTTAAGTCAAATCTGAAAACTATTTGAAAATTCATTGAGAAATAAAAAAGTTACAGGCAAAGGTCTGTTTTTAATGTTTGCCCCTTTAAATCCCTAAATTTTCTGATTTTCATTTTCCGAGTAGTTTCAGGAAGGAACATTATCAAGGTCATTCTAAACCTAAAATTTCACAAAAATATTTTCATTACTTTGAGAGAAAACTTGCCATGCGTGATCTCAAATTAACATAGAATTCCCATAGACAATTTTCAAAGTCTATAAAACCGGAAGTTCTGCTTTGATTGGTGTGAAACTTACAGGATATGCTCTACTAAATAGTTCTAACATATTGCTATGCTCAAAATAATTTTTGTAATGTAATTGTGACTTTAAAAAATTTCATCCCCCCTTTTTCAATGTTTGAAATCTTATATCTCGAAAAGTATCTGTAGCCAAAACTTGAGTACACGCACTTATTTATTGCATAAGGTCTCTAGAATTCATATCTCAAATTTGGGAGTCTAGACATTAAGATTTAAAATGTTATTGGCTTCTTTAATAATTTTAGTTTTCCTTCAGTAGAAACCGGAAATGACGTAGCCAGTAAACCAAAACATTACACGCAAGACACATTTGCATTTTCTTTAAGATGGTCATAAAATATTATGTACATCTTAAAAGGTTATTCTTAAATCTTTGACAGAAAAGTGTTCAGAATAATAATAATAAACTAGATACTCTTGTTGCTACAGCAACAAATAAGGTCTTCCGTTCTTCTCTATTTATCTGTAAGAAGGATATTTTTCTATTTAAAAAAAATAAAGGACAAAATGCAAAAAAAAAAAAGAAAAAAAAGAAGAATCCTCAATCTAGGTTCGATCCCAAAACCATTAGAATGAAAGTCGGACACGCTAACCACTGAACCATCGAGTTCGACAACAAAAAAGGTTTTTTGTAAACTTATCATTTTAAGGTTGAAGGAAGTAGTTTCGTAGTACTCATTCTTTGAAATATATATATGGGATAGTATGATACTTAACTTATAAAGTTTTTCTCTCACAACCGGAAGTTGCTGTTTTTGTTTCTTTTGGGACGGACATATATCGGAACAACAATTAAGATGCAATAGTGTAATGGCAAGAAGTATTCCTAAAAGAAAAGTTAAAATTCATGATTTCTTTGATCACTTCCTGTGACGACTGGAAGTGACGGCAGACAATCTTATCTTAATTATTTTTGCCAACTCATCAAGATTAACCACTTTATTAAGTTTGGTGTCTTAATCTCTCAACGTTTACGAGATATAGCTATGATAACTTCTCATTTTGAGGACAGGAAATCATGTGACCGGAAGTGAGTTTTACAAAAAATTTCTTGACGTTAATGTAGACATGCAGTTGCAGTCTGAATAGCATATCCAAAAATCATTACAAATACTTTATAAATAAATGATATTTATTGGAAAGAAAAATACTGAAATAATGTAGTTTCCCTCTTTTAACCGGAAGTTGTCTCTTTTTGTTTCCAGTGGTACTGAAATAATTGAAAACAGCAAATAAGATGCTCTAATGTGAGGCCAAAACAGATTCATAAAAGAAAAGTTGAAAATTTCGATTTTTTGGATCACTTCCTGTGACGACCGGAAGTGACGGCTGACGATCTTAGCACCACTGATTTTGCCTACTCCTCAAGATCTATCTTTCCTATAAGTTTTGTGTCTAAATCTTTTACCGTTTACGAGATTATAGCTATGATAACTTCTCATTTTGAGGACAGGAAATCATGCGACCGGAAGTGAATTTTACAAAGATATTTGACGTTACTGTAGACATTTGCAGTCTGAATAACCTATCAAGAAATGATTAAAAATACTTCATCCATAAAAAATATTTATGGGAAAGAAAAATAATGAAAATATGCAGTTTTTCTCTTATAACCGGAAGTTGTCGTTTTTGTTTCCGGTGGGACGGACATATTTCGAAAGTACAAATAAGATGCTATTATGTGATGCAAAAAAGTTTCAAAAAAGAAAAATTTGAAAATTTCGATTTCTTTGATCACTTCCTGTGACGACCCGAAGTGACAGCGGACAATCTTAACCCAATTGGTTTTGCCTACTTATCAAGATCTATTACTCATATAAGTTTGGTGTCTTAATCTCTTACCGTTTCTGAGATATGACTCGGACAAAACATTTTTGAAAAAAGCGGAAATCGGACATATCTGACGACCGGAAGTGAATTTTGAAAAACTGAAAACTGCATTTGAAAGATATTTTAATTCTCTATTATATCTGAAAATTTCATGAGAATCTGTCAAGTCATCTCTGAGAATACATAAAAAAAGAAATCTCAAAAGGGGGAAAAAAAATAATTAAAAAAACAGTAGAATCACTATAAGGTCTTCCGTCTGAAACGGAAGACCTTAAAAACAGTAGAATCACTATAAGGTCTTCCGTCTGAAACGGAAGACCTTAAAAAGACGAAAACAATAGGTCTTTTCGACAAAAGTCAAAAAGCCCTAATTATCACACCGATCTTCTTTTGCTCATAAAATCTTGTTCAGACTTTGTTTTCCTTTTTCAGCACGCCAAGTGCGCAGGATGTTGCTAGGACTTTTCACAGCGTTACCTTCCTACAATGAAGTTGAGTTTTTTGAATTGTTGATGATTGAACAAGCAATCAAAAGTGTAGAGACTCAGACTGAACAGGACATTTTGTATTGTGACGTCAAACGACTTCACTGCCTACTGCTGAATGAACTGAACAACTACCAAGGCAATATCATGGTGACTCAGAGGCCGCGAGTATTAGAGGTGAGATCAATATTATAGTGACTCAGAGGCCGCGAGTATTAGAGGTGAGATCAATATTATAGTGACTCAGAGGCCTCGAGTATTAGAGGTGAGATCAATATTATAGTGACTCAGAGGCCGCGAGTATTAGAGGTGAGATCAATATTATAGTGACTCAGAGGCCGCGAGTATTAGAGGTGAGATCAATATTAAAGTGACTCAGAGGCCACGAGTATTAGAGGTGAGATCAATATTATAATGACTCAGAGGCCGCGAGTATTAGAGGTGAGATCAATATTATAGTAACTCAGAGGCCGCGAGTATTAGAGGTGAGATCAATATTATAGTGACTCAGAGACCGCGAGTTTTAGAGGTGAGATCAATATCATGGTGACTCAGAGGCCGTGAGTTTTAGAGGTGAGATGGATATCCCAATTATTAAGCATTTAAGATCCTTCCTTACTTAATCCTCTTTGTGTCAGGTGATGTAAAGCTAGCTACACAGTCTCTCTTTCCAGCCCAATCAGATGCCATTAATTTCACTCTTCTCCATGATGACTGCCTCTTTTATGCTGTCTTAATTATTATAGCCCCCGCAAACGAAGTTTGGGGGGGTATATAGGAATCACTTTGTCCGTCTGTCCGTCTGTCTGTCTGTCTGTCTGTCCGTCTGTCTGTCCGTCCGTCTGTCTAGCTGTCCGTCTGTCTGTGCAATTGTGTCCGGTCCATATCTTTCTTACAGAGGGACATTAGAATCTACTACTCCACACTAAGATTGCTCATGACCTAAGAGTGTGTCATGACCTTGACCCAAGGTCATTTGGGGAAGTTCAAGGTCACTGGAAGAAAAATTTCATAATTCGTGTCCGGTCCATATCTTTCTTATTGATAAACTTGGTAGGTTCTCATTTCACACAAAGATTGCCCATGACCCAAGAGTGTGTCATGACCTTGACCAAAGATCATTTGAGAAAGTTCAAGGTCACTGAAAGAAAATTTTCAAAAATCATGTTTGATACATATCTTTTATAGATAAACTTGGTAGGTTATCATTTCACACAAAGATTGCCCATGACCCAAGGATGTGTCATGACCTTGACCCAAGGTCAATTTTGAAAGTTCAAGGTCACTGGAAGAAAATTTTCATAATTCCTGTACGGTCCATATCTTTCTTATGGATAAACTTGGTAGGTTTTTATTTCACACAAAGATTGCCCATGACTCAAGGGTGTGTCATGACCTTGACGCGAGGTCATTTGGGGTAGTTCAAGGTCACTGGAAGAAAAATATCATAATTCGTGTCCGGTCCATATCTTTCTTATGGATAAACTTGGAAGATTCTCATTTCACACAAAGAATGCCCATGACCCAAGGGTGTGTCATGACCTTGACCCAAGGTCATTTGGGGTAGTTCAAGGTCACTGGAAGAAAAATATAATTCGTGTCCGGTCCATATCTTTCTTATGGATAAACTTGGTAGGTTCTCATTTCACTGAAAGATTGCCCATGACCCAAGGGTGTGTCATGACCTTGACCCAAGATTATCTGGGGAATTTCAACGTCACTGGAATAAAAATTTCATAATTGATGTTTGAAACATATTTTAATTATGGAAAAACTTACTTCTGAAAAACCCAGCGGGGGGTATTTTGTCCCGTTTGGACAGTTCTAGTTTTATTTGACCTGCACCAAGGTAGCTGCAGATCTGTAGCTATCCGGAAAAATATATATTGATAGACCGGATAGCTACAGTGCCACCCATTTAATAAACTGTATATTTATTGCGCACAAAAAAGTGCGCTCTGTCTTCCATTTATTTCTAAATGTTCCTAAAACTGAAATCTCATAATTTTACTAAACGTGTGTTCCTAACATATTCTTTGACTCTTTCCACAACAAAACATTCGTCATAATTATCTTTGATAGTCCTCCTGACCCAGATAGTGTATTCATCGAACATTTCAATTATACATACTGCCATTTTGGTTTCAAAGATAATTTGGTCTAATATGCTTCGTTCAGATCCCGTACCAAACATTCTAACAAATGCTCATGAGCAGCTCATGAGACTCACATGAGAATCAAGTGAGAATTGCATGCAAATTAGGTAGAAATGGATTTTGCTCATGTGCAGATTGTTAGTCTTTGTTAGGGAGGAAAATACTAACCAAAATGCACATGTGCAAAATTATGCTCACCTCAATGCTCATGAGCAAAAGTCTACTGTAAAATCACATATTTTCGTGGTGTCAAATTTTCGTGGTTTGAGGAAAATTTCTTGGTTCGTGGGGATTTGATTTCATGGATGTAGAATTGTTGAGTAGTAATGTATGTAACATTTTATATTTCGTGGTGGACATGAATTCGTGGGTCTCTTCACACCACGAAAACTACGAAAATTAAACCCCCACGAAAATTTGTGATTTCACAGTATTCAATTTGCTCACCTAACAACAGCCTAATTTAAGATATAGCATTGGTAGTGATTTTTCTAAGTTCAGTTTTCTCACGTGAGGAAGAGGTGAGCAAGAGGTGAGGAAATTGGACATAGTCAAAATTCAGTATTACAAGTAGAATCAAAACCAAAGATTTACAAGTCTCAATTCCTCACGTGAGGCTCACGTGAGGAAATACAATACTTTGACACTCTATGTGGTCCAAGCTTTCCCAAGCCTTTATTACAAATTGACCATGTGTTAAGTGTTAACACTTCCTGATGATAGCATCACAAATGATCGGGGACCAGGCAGGAATATCTTAATTTCTTGAGCTTCTAATCTTTATCTCCCATCGATTTGGAAATGCTTTCCTCTTCTTAAACAACCTGTTGTGTCCCCCACTGTTACTTAAGGTGGGGCAGTATCCAATGAGGAGAGCCAGTTAGGATTTGTGCGCCTTTTAAGACCAGTTCAAAATTTCAATACAAAATGTTTGTGAGGGACATTGAAAGTATATGGATTAATACAGTGAAGAACTGAAATATGCTTTTGGAAATACATGTCATCACCATACTGAACTAGATGCCAACCTTTAAAAGTTGCAAATGTATCCAGTATGTCCATGGGATGAGGGAATGATTAAAGATCAATTTGATATTACCATGGTGCAGCCACAATGAAGGAAAATTTCCAAAATATGCTGATCTGAGAATAGGGTAAGTGCTTTGAAATTTATTATCCCCCCTCTCATTTCAGATTTTACTAATAAAAAAAATATCTTTATATGTTAATTATCAGTGTATTTAAGTTTGATACATTTAATGCAGAATGTTATCAGGAATTACAGTTGAATTAAGAACTATAAATATGATAACAGATTAGGTCAGAGTGTACAATTGACAGCCTTTGTGCAGTATTCTATGAATTACATGTCTTTAAGTTGCTAATTAAATATTGATGCATATGATTTTTCTATTGACTGGCTTTTCATGACCAACGGAACCAGCTTGAAAATATACGAACTTATAACTTCAAATTTTTTGCAGATAAAAGTTGGAATCAAAGGATCTGCAGATTAATCACGGACCCTAGCTGAGCTTGCTTACATGACGGAGTGCTGATGTTGACACTCATTTAAAGGAAATGCAAGGAAAAAAAATGGAACAGGATGAATTGATTATGATTCTTATGACCACTGGATTATCATTTTAAACCCAAGTATGACTGCCACTCATAAATTCAGCAAAGACAGAAACATCTACTTAGCCTCCAAGACAACTTAAAACCATCAAGTACTAGTGCAGTCAAAAATGTTGACTGGACATTTACATTGGATGTTCTATGTTAATCTACTAGAAATGGAACTATTGGATAATAATACCTTGATTGATGTGTACTGTACATAATTATAATAATTTAATTTAAATTTTTATTTCATTTTAAGTTTAAAAGATGAAGTTCACTTAACATAATTATGCATGCATCTATTTACATGTACGTGTTTCTCAAGAGTATTTAAAATGTAATTGATGAATCACATTTAAGAATTACATAATTATATCTGAACCTGAATTTTGTTCTATTGTGCTTGTTCCAAGTGAGCAATTGTTGCACATGAGTCTCATGAGCCTCATGAGACTCATGTGAGCAAATATTCTAGGTGAGCAAAATGATCGATTCCTCATGTGAGCAAAAAATGCTAATGTGCAGAACCCCACTCACGTGAGCATTTCACCTAATTTGCATGTTAAATTGCACATGAGACTCACGTGAGCAACTCAGGTGAGGAAATCTGGTTAGTCCTCACGTGAGCTGCTCATGAGCAAATTGTGAGAATGGTTTGGTATGGGATGTCATCTACGAATGTAATTGATAAAGGAAAAAGAAACTTTTTAAAATCTTCCCTCTTTTGCAATAGAGGTAAGAATTAGGAAGAAATAACCAAGAACCGAGCGCACTTTTTTATGCGCAATAAATATATAGTTTTTTCAATGGGTGGCACTGTAGCTATCCGGTCTATCAATATATATTTTTTTCGGATAGCTACAGATCTGCAGCTAGCACCAAGGATGTCAACATTTCAGCAGAACAATAAAATTTTGTAAATTTTTCAGGAAGTGGAGAATTTTCTACAGCATGTGGTGCTATGTAACAGAATCCACAGCAGGCTCTGGCGTCAGGTGACGGAGGTTCTGCTGACCGCGTGTCCTTAGGACCTACTGACGGCTGAAGACAGACAGACTGTACTGTTTGAGCTGCTACAGGAACTACAGAGAAAGGTAGAACAACATCTGTATGTCTTGTTTACCAACTCAAAGGTATTGGGTATCAACCTCCCAGAAAATGAATATCTAACCAATGCTAACTTTGGACCAAATTTCATTTCTGTACTAAAGGTTAAAGTGTAAGTCTTGCTAAAATTATTATTTGAGACTTGAATTGTATGAAGAAAGGTAACATTTCTTATTCTTGTTGACAGATTTGGGGGGGGGGGGGGGGAGAACAAATATGTTTGATTTTAGGGAAGGAAAAAGTTGTGATATTTCTTTGCAAGATACTGCATTCAGTATTGATAATTAAAAAGCTATTCATTATTTTTAGGTGACAGAGGATGACGCGTTGACAGAGTTAACTGCCCTTGTGGCTGAGATCATTCTTACTCTGATGACAAATCTAGGTCAGTGTTTCTGTCAGGATTCTGACACTGACGACGAAACCAGTCACACTTCCTCACCATGCTGGACTCCACAGCAGGTTAAGGTCAAACAGGGTCATGGGGTCAAGTGTCAGGGTCACGAACCCAATTTGCTTCCTCCCTTTAACTGGTGCTTAGAGGAGTGATAGATCACATTCTGCTCTCAAGTAAGAATAGATCGAAATATCTGAAGTTTACATGTACATACTTTTTTGCTGAAAAGAAATTTTTCAAGTGTATGTTCATAAAACTATAAATTAAACAACTTTGTACAAAAATAAGAAATTTTAATCAATATCTAGTTCTGTTAAGGTGGTGGCAAGCAGTAGAGAGAAAGAGCCAATCTATATGGGGCCCTGCTGTTAATTATCTAAAAATCGTTCAGAAACCCAAGTCACTGACTCACATAGATACAGGTATGTCTAAGTAGATGTAAGAATATAGTTGGACACAGACAACCAAATATTTTGCTTTACATTCCTTAATAGCATAAAAAATATTTTTAAAAATTATACCGGCTCAACTAACCTAAAACTTGGCACAGAGTAAAATCATTTCAAGTCCAAAAATTTACCAAGTTTTCAGGAACATTCATAGTCTGCAAGTCCTTTTATGGCATCGCAAATAACCCCTACCCTGCTTTATAGCCCACCTGAGCCAAAGGCCAAATGGCCGATAAAAGTTTTAAATAGGAATATCTAGGGAAACCTTTTAAAATCTAGCTTCTTTGCAAGTATACTTCAGAGCTTAGTGATATTTATAGGGAATCATCCTCAGGTATTGTAGATTCTAGTTTGTTCAAATCATGACCCACTGGGGGTTAAAATTCAAGCACCCCCTCCCCAGCTTCAGTTTACTTTCAGTTCTGATCTGAAATGTGCTTTTTTCTAGTTAATTGCTCAGGTGTGCGATGTGGCCCCTTGGCCTCTTGTTTCACTTTCTCTTGGAGGATAGGGTAAATATGGGCCTCTTTACACCCTTCCTACTTATAATGCACTAAAAAGCAAAATTTCCCATTATTATCATTTTTATAATTTTTTTCAGACCCTCTCCTTTCCATTTATGCCCAAAAATTACCGCTTTCTACTCCATAAACACCCCAAAGAATTTTAAAGAAAAAAACCTCTATTTTTAACCCGTACCAAACATTCTAACAAATGCTCATGAGCAGCTCATGAGACTCACATGAGAATCAAGTAAGAATTGTATGCAAATTAGGTAGAATTGGATTTTGCTCATGTGCAGATTGTTAGTTTTTGTTAGGGAGGAAAATACTATCAAAATGCACATGTGCAAAATTATGCTCACCTCAATGCTCATGAGCAAAAGTCTATTCAATTTGCTCACCTAAGAACAGCCTAATTCAAGATATAGCATTGGTAGTGATTTTTCTAAGTTCAGTTTTCTCACGTGAGCAAGAGGTGAGCAAGAGGTGAGGAAATTGGACATAGGCAAAATTCAGTATTACAAGAACCAAAACCAAAGAATTACAAGTCTCAATTCCTCACGTGAGGCTCACGTGAGGAAATATAATACTTTGACACTCTATGTGGTCCAAGCTTTCCCAAGCCTTTATTACTAATTGACCATGTGTTAAGTGTTAACACTTCCTGATGATAGCATCACAAATGATTGGGGACCAGGCAGGAATATCTTAATTTCTTGAGCTTCTAATCTTCATATTCCCATCAATTTGAAAATGCTTTCCTCTTCTTAAACAACCTCTTGTGTCCCCCACTGTTACTTAAGGTGGGGCAGTATCCAATGAGGAGAGCCAGTTAGGATTTGTGCGCCTTCTCAGACCAGTTCAAAATTTCAAGACAAAATGTTTGTGAGGGACATTGAAAGTACATGTATATGGATTAATACAGTGAAGAACTGAAATATGCTTTTGGAAATACATGTCATCACCATATTGAACTAGATGCCAACCTTTAAAAGTTACAAATGTATCCATGCAGTATGTCCATGGGATGAGGAAATGATTAAATTAGATCAATTAGATATTACCAATGGTGCAGCCACAATGAAGGAAAATTTCAAAGATATCGCAGCTGATCTAAGAATAGGGTAAGTGCTTTGAAATTTATTATACCCCTCTCATTTCAGATATTAATAATTAAAAAAATAATATGTTTATATGTTAATTATCAGTGTTTTTAAGTTTGATATATTTAATGCAGAATGTTATCAGGAATTAAAGTTTAATTAAGAACTATAAATATGCATTGGTTAGAACAGATTAGGTCAGAGTGTACAATTGACAGCCTCAGTGTGGTATTCTATGAATCACATGTATTTAAGACGCTAATTAAATATTGATGCATATGAATTTTCTATTGACTGGCTTTTCATGATCAAGAGATCCTTGAATATATACTAACTTAATTATTATAACTTCAAAATTTTTTGCAGATAAAAAATGGAATCAAAGGATCTGCAGATTAATTACGGACCCTAGCTGAGCTTGCATACATGACAGAGTTCTGATGTTCGATCGCACTCATTTAAAGGAAATGCAAGGAAAAAGAATGGAACAGGATGAATTGATTATGATTCTTAAGACCACTGGATTATTATTTTAAACCCAAGTATGACTGCCACTCATAAATTCAGCAAAGGCAGAAGCATCTACTTGCCTCCAAGACAACTTTTATCCATCTAGTACTAGTGCAGTTAAAAATGTTGACTGGACATTTACATTGGATGTTCTATGTTAATCTACTGGAAATGAAACTATTGGATAATAATACCTTGATTGATGTGTACTGTACATAATTATAATAATTTAATCTAAATTTTTATTTCAATTTAATTTCAACTTTTATTTTATTTTTTAATTTTATTTCAACTGAAATGAAGTTCACTGAACATAATCATGCGTGCATCTATTTACATGTACATGTTGCTCAAGAGTATTTAAAATGTAAATGATGAATCACATTTTAAAATTACATAATTATATATGTTTGTAATCTGAATTTTGTTCTATTTTTGCTTGTTCCAAGTGAGCAATTGTTGCACATGAGTCTCATGAGCCTCATGAGACTCATGTGAGCAATATTCTAGGTGAGCAAAATGATTCCTCACGTGAGCAAAAAATGCTTATGTGCAGAACCCTGCTCACGTGAGCATTTCACCTAATTTGCATGTTAAATTGCACATGAGACTCACATGAGCAACTCAGGTGAGGAAATCTGGTTAGTCCTCACGTGAGCTGCTCATGAGCAAATTGTGAGAATGGTTTGGTATGGGAAACTGGAACTACTTGAGTGGTCAATGAAATATTGCAGGGGTATGAAAATTAGTAGTCTGTAACCAGTTGAAAGTAAGATGTCAAAGCCTGAATGTCAACTAAACTCCACAGATTTTGCTCTTTACTTAATTGTTGCATGCATGGATCGACATTAAATTGTATATGATGATCTTCAAATGTTTTCTGAAATACAAACCTAATTAGCTTGACAAAGGTTTGCAACAATGTTTCCTTTTCTGACAGAGGCAGGAGGTGATGGGGTTGGGAAGAGGATTTTGGCCGAGGCCCACTCTGAGTATGAGCAGCTGAGACAAGAAAATGTAGCCACCATTGTGTCGTACGGCGACAACTTTATGGACATGGTGTATCGTGATGTGATGGACATGATGTACGTAGGAAGGGTAAAGAAAGAAACTTGATATCCTTGTGTAGAAGTATTTTTATTTCCACTGGTTTCATATTGAACAGGTTCCAGCAGTGCAAGACCTATATTATGATTATTGTCTGTTGTAGATGCTGGCCCTATCAGTAAGACACCATTCTGAGACTCTATGGACAAGTTCCAGCAGTGGATGACCTTTCTGTCCTCTAAAGGTTACCTCCAACACCTGGTGGACAGCCTTCGCCATGACGATCAGCCGCTACTGACCCTTGTGTCCCCCACACCTCAACTCAGAGTGCTGTACATCTACCTGTCTAAATTAATGTAAGTCTTCCATTACTGCCTCATTCTACCACCACATTTGTCATCATGCATCTAACCAAACATTCATAAATCAATAACTCATTCAAAAAATGATTTAGCAGTATATAGTCCACTGATTTTCAATATTGATCATGTTGATATAAAATTTAAGGGCTTTGACATATAATACAAAGTCACTGTGTGTCACAGAGTTTACAAGTAAATAGATATATACAATGACTGTATTTCAGAGTTTGTTGACTCGGGTGGCAGAATCAGCCGTGGGGGCCCACACCTTGTTACAGTGTGGAGTCATGCAGAGACTGGCTGGATGTGTCTTCTTTGACCTTCGACCTGACATGTACATGTTGATTATTGACGGTATTGCAGGCTTTACAGAGATGTGTAGATACAGAGGAGGACTTCCTGCCCAGCCCCATGGCCCGCTATCGTCAGCTTCTCTTTGCTGCCCTCAAATTCTGTCTGGCCATGCTGACCTCACTGGGCGTAGAAAACCAGGACTGTGGCAATCACGTGAATATCTACGACAGCTATATTTGTTTATATGGTGCAGCCACATGTACAATGAAGGAAAATTTCAAAGATAATAATACTGATCTGAGAATGGGGTAAGTGCTTTGAAATTTATTATCCCCCCTCTCATTTTAGATATTACTAATTAAAAAATATTAATGTTTATATGTTAATTATCAGTATTTAAGTTTGATATATTTAATGCAGAATGTTATCAGGATCAAATTACAGTATAATTAAGAACTATAAATATGGTAAGAACAGATGAGGTCAGAGTGTACAATCGACAGCCTCAGTGTGGTATTCTATGAATCACATGTATTTAAGTTGCTAATTAGATATTGATGCATATGATTTTTCTATTGACTGCATGGCTTTTTATGACCAATGGAACCTTGAAAATATACTTAAAACTTATTAAAACTTCAAATTTTTTGCAGATAAAAGTTGGAATCAAAGGATCTGCAGATTCATAAATCACGGACCCTACAGTACCGACCGGACACAACCTAACAGAAAGCGAACCTGGAGCGGACCCAAAGCGAACCCGTAGCAGACCCGAGCGAACCCGAAGCGGACCCAGAGAGCGAACCCCAGATTCAGTAGCGGTCCCAGAGAGCGAACGCAGGTTGTGTATATCTTTACAGAGCTGTCAATCAGGATTAGCGATTAACCAATCAGCGCATCAACCAATCAAAATAGCATATGATCTGTCGATTGGGATATAAGATCGAACGTATTGATTTAATTCGACATAAATCCAAAAATGTGTGAATGTGTTGTGTTACTATATTGTGATAATTAAAATACATGTACTATTAAATAATTATATATTTTATTTCTCAGGGTTGTATGTTATATTTATATAATATTTAATTATTTTTTTTTAAAGCAATAAATTAAATAAATTGGGTATATTCATCAGTCAATGAATAAAAATGGAAATCGATTGATATTACAATTCTTACTGACAAAAAGCGGAGAAAAGAAATATAGTTGATCTTCAGCGATTATGAAGTTTACACAAGTGAACGAATTAATTACGCTAATTAATCATGACATTTAGTAAATCGTACATTTTGTCATTCTATCAAAATGCGTAACTATACTTGACAAAGAATAATCAGTGAAATATAATATAGAAGGGATATTTTAACATATGAATTATAATCTATTATAAATTTTGAAATGTTTTAGGACTAATTATTGGGAAAAAAATAATCAATAAAGGCGTTAGCAATGCATAGTTATGTGGGTTGTTCGAAAGATGGCAACGCAAACTAACTGTAGAGTTACACTAAGTTGAAAGAATTAATAAATCTTGTTAAGTATCATCTGGAATTTGGTCTTATTTACGTTCATTCTGGTGAATTCATTGCAGTTTTTTAATACCATTAGGAATGACTTCAATCTGTGCATCCAGAAGAATGATTTTTATATACACGCATTTTTTTTCATGCCCAAGAAGACTAAGAAGATCAATAATGTTGGTTTAAATTTTGAATAATTTAATGTAACATGTAAATTGAGAAATCATAAATAAAATAATTAAACAATAAGAAGGGGGCATATATTTATATATTATTCTTATCGGGTCGGGAGAACAATTATTATTTGCCTTTTTCTTTATTCTGATAATCATTCTGGCTCCAAAATTTGGACCGTGAAAAAGCTCTAATATACAGCATTGTACAGTGTAACTTTTTTTTTTTAGAAAATGTCTGGTAAATATTTATTACGAACTTTTAATGTGTAACTACTATACTGAAGGGAAAAAGAAACGCAGGGTAAACTTTTGAGGTCAATTAAATTTGTTTTTCTTAAAATACTTTTTAGTTTTCCTATCTAACTTTGAAAATCATCTTTCAAAAAGATATAACCAAATTCTCAAATGATTTTGTGTAGTTATTCATGAGTTATTGAAGCTCAAATGACGATACCCCCAAAAAGGGAAAATCGAAAACTCTCATTATCTTCAATATCCATCTCGTGCAACTGTCAGAGTCTTATTTTTCCTTTGCATGGAATTTCATCAGAGAGTTTATCTTTTAAACCCTGGCTATATTTAGCATGGGTAACCACACAAAAAAATAAGTCAAACGACGTGCGCATGCGCCAGAGAGAGGAATACAACACTAAGTTGACTGGCTCAAAAAACCAAATTGCGGAATTGTTTTCTTTCAAATTTCGTATGAATGTAATGATTATAATCGTGTACACTATAAATGGCTGTTTTTGTGGTAGTAAGGTGGCGATTTAAGAGATGGCAGGATGAATAACCCGCTCGTAACATGGCTCTGTTTCGCGTTAACGTCAGCGTCACGGTTGATTGAAATCCACTCCAGACCCTCTCTGACAACGGCTAAAAAGTTTTATTGGGGAAAATTTACTAGAGACTGCTTAGTAAACCGTTGTTGCCTTTTTCATTAATTAGGCAATTCAAAAACAAGACCCCATTGAACTTTCGTAAACTGTGCCAAGATTGCAATAAATTCATAATGTCTCTTAATATTGAAAAACGATTTGCATACCTCATATGCATCAAATAATGCAACAAGATTTGTGAACAAACACGTCGTTATCAAATTGCACGTGTTTTGGGCTTTTTAGTGTTTTCCCTACGTGACGTCATAAAGTTTACGCTTGAGTAATTCTGAATACTGAATTTGATGCACAGTACCTAAATTTCCCATCTGACCAATTTTCGTAATTTTCGGTCATGTGGTCAAATTTTTATCGACAATTATGCTACCCTGCGTTTCTTTTTCCTCTCAGTATATAAATAAAGTCTAAATATATCAGATTTACAAAAGGTTACATGTAATTTATAGATGCGATATCCTATTTCAGGTGTTTAGTAAACATTCAAAATACGATTTAGCAAAACGTAATGAATAACAAATGTATTTTTAAACTAAATAAAGCATGAATTTAAAAGGTATTAAATTAGTTTAAATTTCTTTCGTCAGTTTCACTTGTACATGTACACCATTCGATACGCTGAAAATCAATTCAATATACCCTTTTCTTCCTCTTCTTTTTTTGTTTTCTCGTTATAACTTACGAAAAATAAATGCCTTATAACCCGCTGTTTAATTAGTTTGAGTTTCTCGGGATAGAGAGGAATCAAGGAAATCAATTTTTCATGTACATGTAAATCTACGTCTAACAGTTTAATTTCAGAAAATTTATCAATGTTCTCCATAATGTCACTGTTAACATGACAGTGTACATATGTCCGCATCGTCGCATAAACAACAATGATCGATCCACAATACCAGTACTGTATTGGAATATACAAGGGGCGGGGCTTACTGGCGGAGAGATAAAAGCGGGGTCTGCTTCACGCATCAGTGCGTAAAGCGGTCCCAGGAAGCGAACACCGGGTTCGCTCTTGCGGACCCAGAGCTGACCCCGAGCGAACCCGGAGCGCACCCAAAGCGCACCCGGAGCGGTCCCAAAATTTCTGAAAGCGAACCCGAATTGGACCCCGAGCGAACCCGTGAAGCGAACCCGGGGTCCGCTCCGGGTTCGCTCTGGTGTTAGGTTGTGTCCGGTCGGTACTGTATATCTGAGCTTGATTACATGACAGAGTTCTGATGTTCGCACTCATTTAAAGGAAATGCAAGGAAAAAGAATGGAACAGGATGAATTGATTATGATTCTTATGACCAATGGATTATCATTTTAAACGCAAGTATGACTGCCATGCACTCATAAATTCATCAAAGGCAGAAACATCTACTTAGCCTCCAAGACAACTTAAAACCGTCTAGTACTAGTGCAATCTAATGCAATGTTAGTGCAATGTTAATCTACTAGAAATGGAACTATTGGATAATAATACCTTGATTGATGTGTACTATTCATAATTAGAATAATTTAATTAAAATTTTTATTTCATTTTAAGTTTAAAAAATGAAGTTCACTGAACATAAATATGCATGCATCTATTTACATGTACATGTTGCTCAAGAGTATTTAAAATGTAATTGATGAATCACATTTTAGAATTACATAATTATATAATGTTTTTTAAATCTGAATTTTGTTCTAGTGAGCAATTGTAGCACATAAGTCTCATGAGCCCAATGAGACTCATGTGAGCAATATTCTAGGTGAGCAAAATGATTCCTCACGTGAGCAAAAAATGCTAATGACTGTGCAGAACCCTGCTCACGTGAGCATTTCACCTAATTTGCATGTTAAATTGCACATGAGACTCACATGAGCAACTCAGGTGAGGAAATCTGGTTAGTCCTCACGTGAGCTGCTCATGAGCAAATAGTGAGAATGGTTTGGTATGGGATCCATTTCCTCCAGCCTGCTTTAAAATTGGTTCGATGTTTTATGAGATTAGATGATTAATGGACCTATGGAACATTATAATTAGCAGATTTTATGCCATATGATAGAGTGCAACTTAATCCAAATGGCATTTTTAGCTCTACTGGTCAGAGACAAGAAGAGCTTATGCGATAGTAAGGTGTCCGTCGTCCGTCCGTCTGTCTGTCTAGCTGTCTGTCTGTCTGTAAACAATTTTTCAAAATGCTATTCCTCCTACAGTTTTGGTCTGATTTCAATATAACAATGGCACAAAAGTAGACTACTCTAAGATACATAAAATAATGCATCGTTTTTTTATTTCGATGAAGGGTGTTGCCATGGTCACTAAAAATAAAATTTTCTTTGAAATTCCTTTAAAACGCTACACATCCCACAGTTTTGGTCTGATTTCAATATTACATAACACACAAGTAGACTACACTAAGATACATAAAATAGTGCATTTGTTTTTAATTTTAATCAACAGTGTTGCCATGGTTACTAAAAATAGAATTTCCTTTGAAATTTCTTTAAAATGCTACTCCTCCCACAGTTTTGATTTGATTTCAATATTACTTGGCACACAAGTAGACTACACTAAGATACATAAAATAGTGCATTGGATTTTAAATTCGATGAATGATGTTGCCATGGTTACTACAAATTGAATTTTCTTTGAAATTCCTTTAAAAGACTAGTCATCCTACAGTTTTGGTCTGATGGCAATGGCTTCTTTTCTCATCCTTTGTGATAAGTACAAACCAGTAGAGCTACAGTCTCGACAGAGACTTCTGGTTACTTTTAAATTGAGAAATACAATGTACTGTTATTGAGCTATGCTTAATTCATCACTTTATTATGAAAAATGTTTTTGGATTTACATGTATATAAACCATTGTTTGCATTTAGGAATACTGTAAGTCCAGTACCCACTACAGCTTTGTGGAGGCCCTCATAAGGAGAGTAAGAAGACTATTGAGGCTCAACACGGGGAGCAAAAACAGGCACAGGTGGCTCGCTATAGTGAAATGATTGTTGTCTTTAAAATTTGATACGACTTTTTAATGCTTAGTTCTACTGACTATAATTATGGATTTATTGAGCTGATATTGCATGGAACTTGACCCTTTAATATCTGTTGAAATTATTTTTGTTCATGTAATTCAAGATGTATGTGAATTAAAAATAAAATGAAAACATATATATCTACAATGAAAAGTTTCTGAATCAGATATCTTGTGATTGCTTTGGGATTACATACACCAGGCGCGGATCCAGGATTTGGAGTTAGGGGGCGCCAAAATAGGCAAGGGGTCTGGGGGCCGCCTTGAGGCGAAGCCCCCGGAAGCTCCTGGATTCTAGAGATTTTGAAGGATTAAAATGAGGTCTACCAAAGCCCTGGTGGGGGCCCAGGGGGCGAAGCCCCCGGAAGCTCCTGGGTTCTAGAGATTTTGAAGGGTTAAAATGAGGTCTACCAAAGCCCTGGTGGGGGCCCAGGGGGCGAAGCCCCCAGAAGCTCCTGGATTCTAGATATTTTGAAGGGTGAAAATGAGGTCTACCAAGTAGACATATTTGATTTACGCTAACTTTGACAATTTTAGGGGGGGGGGGGGCGCCGGGTGCGCCCCCCTTAAATCCGCCACTGTACACAGTCAAACCCTGAGTTATTTTGTGTCCAATGTGTCCAAGAAAATTTTTTAATAAAATGTTTAATTAATATATTTTAAGTAATATATAACTAGATTAAAAGGATTTAGATTTATTTTTGATCAAAGGGCATATTATTCTAGTCCAGTATAATCAGAACTCCACAGTGCACAGTACATGATAGCTAGAGGGTCAAATTGATAAAAATGTACATAATAATATTTTTTCTTTCTTCATGCTCACAAATTTACTGTGGTTTTATCAATATTTGTTGAGCACCAATTTTTGAGGAATTTGTTGTTGAGCGGATCCACGAAATTCAATATGTTCTTTGAATTGAGAAATACAATATTTATTTGTATAGGCAATGATTTAGTCCTCAAAATTGTGTATCCTTGAAAACGTCTTTTTTTTAAATCCATGATGGCAATGAAAATTGATGAAACCACAGAAAATAGTATTTTCATGAGATATTGAAAGTTTCTTCTGTATTGAGCAGTCGTTTAAAAATTTTTTATTAATTATAATTTATATTTTATACCTTATTATGTTCCCCAAACGAAGTTGGGGAACATATTGTTTTTACTCTGTTTCTTATTATTATGTTCCCCAAACGAAGTTGGGGAACATATTGTTTTTACTCTGTTTCTTATTATTATTATTATTATTTTTCTTCTTCCTGGGAAAATTTTGTCCACGAGTGATCTTGTAAACTACACATCCGACTAAGGTAAAATGTTTTTAGGGTCAGTAGACATGTTATGTAGATTTGCCGAACGAAGGTCATTTTGCGCGCACGTGCTTGCAAGAGCGCGCACGTGCAACACATGGAATGACCAATATAATGGATATTGCTGTAACTTTTTCTTTTTCTTGATGAATTTTTTTGAAACTCATAATGTAAGGATACATTAGTAGTATAGACAAGATGGCATGGTCAAAATAGCAAGATCTCACGCGCATGCACGTGTGCTTCGCTCTGATTGGCTGAAACTAAAGTCTCAATATCTTTCTTGTTTCTTGTCATAATCTTTTGAAATTTTGGACATAGTCCTACATTATGAAGATCTACAGCATGATATATAAAAAAATTTCATGAAAGCATGCGCATGCGCTCGTGCTGCAATCTGATTGGCTGAAACTTTAAATGGCTATATCTCCTTTGTTTTTTGACGAAATGCTTTGAAATTTAAAACATAGTCATGCATTAAGATATCATAAAATATGATATAGAAAAAATTCATGAAATCACGCGCATGCACGTGTGCTGCAATCTGATTGGCTGAAACTTTATATGGCTATATCTCCTTTGTTTTTTGACGAAATGTTTGGAATTTTAAAATATAGTCATTCATTTAGATATTCTTCAATACGATAAAGATAAAAATTTATGAAATCACGCGCATGCATGTGTGCTGTAATCTGATTGGCTGAAACTTCAAATGGCTGTAACTCCCTTGTTTTTCAACCAAACAGGATGGGATTTAGAACATAGATAAATATAAGGGACTACTACAAAAAGGTGTAGTCATTATGCACGTGCTTCCACGTGCGTTTACGTTAAATGAGTAAAATTAAAAATACACTCGAATGAGTGGATTTTTTAATGCTTTTGGATTAAATGCTTTAATATTAAGTATACTAAAATTTGAGATATTGTAGACAAGATAATATGGTCGTTACGCACATGAACACGCGTGCAATGCCTATTTTTAAATATAATTTCTATTTTTCTGGGAAGATCTTGATTAAGTCTAAATTCCATAAAGTATTTCTTATCTAACAGAGATTACAGGGAATATGACACGAAAAGGGAGTTGGGGAGCGTTTGGGGAACATCTGTAACGGTCCCCGTTACAATTAGCACTAGTTAAGGTCTTCCGTCTTCACGGAAGACCTTATAGTGATTCTATTGTTTCTTATTATTATTATTCTTTTTTCTTCTGACCAAATTTTGTGCAGGCGATTTCTCGTAAACTATTCGGTTGATTTCAATGAAAATTTCAGGAATTATAGGTCATTATATGAATTTTATATAAAATTCAGTTTGTTGGAAAATTCGCTACCAGTGCCAAGTTATGGGCAATTTCCTGATTTTAAAATGCAATTTTGTCTTCGAATGTTCTCGAAAACGGCTCAAGATATTAACTGGAGACTTGTTAGAGATGATAGACCATCAGTTATAGATGTGCAATTTTGACATCGTTTGCGTCGTCATTACATCCGGTCGCTACAGGAAGTGAATTCAAAATGTGCACTTTTTCAACTTTTTTCGTTTTTCAATATTTTTCTTTGATATAATTAATGGTAATCAAGATCCTACTGGAAAGGCCAAATATATAATTTATTTAAGAATTGATCAATCCACACACTAGATATTCGCATTTAAAAATCTGAAGCGTGTCCAAGATGGCGGCGGTCTCCGTAAACTCCGCCATTAAGCAAGTCGTGTTCTAGAAGGTCAGCTGAGCGTTTAGATGAAGGAAACTTCTACCAAAAAGATTTATGAAATGTAAAGGATTCTTTAGATTGCTACATCGCAATTACGTTGTATTGAGTATATTTTTAATATGAGGTTTTCTCAAACTTCTATTTAAATTGCTTTTGTCTGCATCTTATAGTAGAACACAACATGACTACAAGTGGAAATACGATGACTACAGTCTTTTGTTTTGCACCAGGGAAAACTTATCCTAAACCATGGTTATAAGTAATAGCTTTTCAAGAAACTTGCCTGACTTAATATTCACTATGTTTCTGAAGTGTTACTTGACTTCTGTTTATTTTACCTCGCAGGCTTATGACATATTAAATGAACAGAAAAGACAAAAATAAGAAAAACATTTTATTGAACATAAAGAGTATCAGATTCCTTGACCGTTGGAGGGCGAGTGATTTTTTTTTTTTCAGTGAAACAGTCCAGTCTTTTCATGAACGTGTAACTCATCTCCACTTTGGGGGTAAACAGGATACAAAATTCATGGAAAATCTTACCGAATTCACAGCTTTAGTTTTACTTGGCCGTATACGATATTATATTTGTATAATGTGATAAATATACTTTCTAACGCTCGAAATTCCGGTTATTAGAACATACATTTCTAATTTTCATTGAAGCTATCAGATCCATTAAATAGATCAAACATTTCAAAGGAATATCGTTAAGAACTACTTGTGACGTTTGGCACGAAATAATGTATCATGACCCGACTTAAGTAGTAGACAAATGGCGACAATAGTGCAGAAATATATAACATTGGCATGCCTGTATATGGAGTTGCATGGAATAAAAAGTTGAATACATATCGAATAAAGGAAAGAAAACAGTGTCATCTGTTCATCACTAATAGATTATCTATCCAAAAAATTACTGTTAAAACTCAAGTAACAAATTCCGATGTGATCATCTTGAGCAAGTTTGGCGCGAAGATTTACTTGTGGCGTGTGACGCAAAATTATGAATAGTGACCGCCTTTCATTATTCTAAGACAGATGTGCTGTTTCAGAAGTATATACAAGTAGATTTAGAGATGTGGTCCCAATAGCGTAACAGTAAACGCTTTGTATTTTCATGCTGGCGACCCGGGTTCAATCCCCTTTGTTTTCATAAAAAGTTTTATCACTTTTTCGGCACGATTTTGCGGTTTTTTTTCCAGAATCGGACGGAAGACCTCTCGTTGCTCGCAACGAGTTTCTTTTCTAGTTATGTTCCCCAAACGAAGTTGGGGAACATATTGTTTTTACTCTGTTTCTTATTATGTCGCCCCGAACGAAGTCGGGGACGACATATTGATATTGTACGCATGTTTTTTTTATCCAGGCTGTTTCTCGGAGATGGCTGGGGCAATCTTCCTGAAACTTTCCTCAAAGGACGATCACTGGTTGTAGTTGTGCAGTGAGGTCGTTCAGTTCCAATATGTCTACCGTTGCCATGGAAACCTGTAAAAAGCGACGAATTTTGTCCGAGAGTGTTCTCTCTGGTCCCTTAAACGTTCGTAATGAAACTCTTTTTATTTTAATGATTAGTATCTGTAGTTGTGCGCCTTGCATTTAAAATTTTCAAATACTCGATTATTGCCATGGAAACCAGGGGAATGTTAAAATTCTTTAATTTCGATTTTCTCAATAACTACTCAAGCAATCGTTTTGAAACTTTCAATGTTAATTCCTTGCAATGTGTCAAAGTGATTTTTACTTTTAAAATAATTGTAATGAGTCGCTCACAGTTGTCATAGAAACGAAACAGAAAAAAGGTTAAGATGTACACATGTGTTCTCCAAGGTCTAGGTCAAAGGGTCAAAGTTCTTCGTGTCCAATAAAAGTTCTTTTCACAAGGATTACATATTTGAAATACGAAAGCCCTAGCCCTTACCGTTCAAACGTAAGGTACTATGTTCAAGACGACCCCCCCCCCTCTTTTGAAGCGCACTGCCAGTTAGAATACACATATCTAACATATACAACTTACAAGTAACGTTTTAAAAGTTTCATTCATAAAATTCAGTTCTCCTGATGTGATTTCATAGTTTGCCAACCTTCATTCTTCTTCTGTCTTGTCTCTAGATTTTATAAATATTTTATTTTATCTATATATAAAATAACGATAGTCAACTGCATTTATTAGCATTTCGCATTTTTTTATATATCTATAACTTGTATATTATTAATTTCATTAGATAGTGCAAGTATAAATTAGAAAATTGGTACGTTATTTCCATAGTTTTTATTCATTCATAAATCCTAGGATCCGCTCCTACAAGTGCGCTAAGCCTTGATCACTACTGTAAACAAAACATTCATCTCGCCGAAAATGTTCACGATTCCGCTAAACTGAGAAAGTTTACACATGATTTATCATCTCATAAGAAACATCAGCCCTGTACAATGCAGAAATGCTCGAACTGAAGGTGGCATGTCAGATTCGTTTTCCGGCAGAACCTCTAAAAATGAAAGTGAAATTTCAGAGTTCTAAATGGCGTGATAATACACAAAATAATTCGGCTGATCTTCTTAAAAAATTACATTTGCCAAGCTTTTTTGGTTGGAAAGATACTGCCAATTAACAAGTATGAGGCTCAGTTCAGTACATCTGCCCAATTTCTTTTATGCAAGTCTGCAAATTTAGGAACTTGTAATTTTTTCCTGCACTACTTTCTTCTCCTACCGATTCTAAAAATAAAATGGGATGTACCCAATTAAGGTCTTCCGTTTCCAACGGAAAGGACTGATACGACTCGATGGTTGTCCAAGCTTAGCTAATGGACCATTGTTTTAGTGATGATAAAAATGAAAGTCTTGTCCAGTACGGGGCGACATATGCCATTGCTTGCAATAGCAGACTTTCTAGTTATTATTATTTTTCTTCTCGGGAAAATTTTGTCCGCGAATGATCTTGTAAAGTACACATCCGATTAAGGGGAAACCTTTTTAGGGTAAGTAGGCATGTTATGTAGATTTGCGGAACGAAGGTCATTTTGCGCGCACGTGCTTGCAAGAGCGCGCACGTGCAACACGTGAAATGACCAATATACTTAAAATTGTCATAACTTTTACATTTTTCGATGTAATGCTTTGATATTTAGAATATATAGACATATCATAAATGTAGATAAGATGACATGGTCAACATGCCATTTTGTGTGCACGTGCTTGCAAGAGCGCGCACGAGCAACACGTGAAATGACCGATTTAATTGATATAGGCGTAATTTTTTACCTTTTTGATTAAATTCTTTGAAACTCATAATATAAGGATATAGAAGTAGCATAGACAATATGACATGGTCAAAATAGCAAGATCTCACGCGCATGCACGTGCGCTTCGCTCTGATTGGCTGAAACTAAAGTCTCAATATCTTTCTTGTTTTTTGAGGAAATCCTTTGAAATTTTCAACATAGCCATGCACTAGGATATCCTACAACGTGATATATAACAATTTTCATGAAAACACGTGCATGCACGTGTGCTGCAATCTGATTGGCTGAAACTTTAAATAGCTATAACTCCCTTGGTTTTCAACCAAACAGGATGGGATTTGGAACAAAGATAGATATAATAAACTTCTACAAGAAGGTATGGTCACCATGCACATCCATAAACGTGCGTGTACGTGCGCTGCAATCTGATTGGCTGAACTTTTAAATAGCTATAACATCTTAGTTTTCAACCAAACAGGATGAGATTTGTAACATAGATAGCTATAATGGACTTCTACAAGAAGGTATGATCAAGATGCACGTCAATACACGTGCGTGTACGTACGCTGCAATCTGATTGGCTGAAACTTTAATGAGCTATAACTCCCTTGGTTTTCAACCAAACGGAGTGGAATTTAGAACATAGATAGATGTAATGGACTTCTACAAGAAGGTATGTCACCATGCTCATGTGTGCACGTGAAATGAGTAAAATCAAAAATACAATTGAATGAGCGTATTTTTTAATACTTTTGGATTAAATACTTTAATATTTAGTTTATTAAAGTATATAGAATGGTGTAGACAAGATGATATGGTCATTACGCACATGCATTCACATGCGCACGTGTGCAATGCTAAAAATTTTGAAATTCGCGATAGGACTATTTTCGGACCATAGCGAGCGTCGGCGCTTCGAACTTCCGGTAGTTATGATATACCTAATACTCTTCTCCAAAGGTTGCTCTAGCATCACTGAAAATTTCATGCGGCTGTGTAGACAAGATGATATGGTCATTACGCACATGCATTCACATGCGCACGCGTGCAATGCTAAAATTTGAATGAACTTGGTACCCTTCTGGGTAAACGTTGTTAAAGTCTTAAATGCATAGAGTTTGTCCTATTTAATGAAGCCTCCAGGGAATATGGCACCAAAAGGGAGTTGGGGAGCGTTTGGGGAACATCTGTAACGGTCCCCGTTACAATTAGCACTAGTTATGTTCCCCAAACGAAGTTGGGGAACATATTGTTTTTACTCTGTTTCTTATTATTATTATTATTATTATTATTATTATTATTTTTCTTCTTCCTGGGAAAATTTTGTCCACGAGTGATCTTGTAAACTACACATCCGACTTAGGTGAAACCTTTTTAGGGTCAGTAGGCATATTATGTAGAGTTGCCAAACAAAGGTCATTTTGCGCGCACGTGCTTGCAAGAGCGCGCACGTGCAACATGTGAAATTACCAATATAATGGATATTGCCGTAACTTTTCTATTTTTTGATGAATTTTTTTGAAACTCATAATGTAAGGATACATTAGTAGTATAGACAAGATAGCATGGTCAAAATAGCAAGATCTCACGCGCATGCACGTGCGCTTTGCTCTGATTGGCTGAAATTAAAGTCTCAATAACTTTCTTGTTTCTTGTCATAATCCTTTGAAATTTTGGACATAGTCCTACATTATGAAGATCTGCAGAATGATATATAAGAATTTTCATGAAAGCATGCGAATGTGCGCGTGCTGCAATCTGATTGGCTGAAACTTGAAATGGCTATATCTCCTTTGTTTTTTGACGAAATTCTTTGAAATTTTAAACATAGTCATGCATTAGGATATCCTATAAAATGATATAGAAAAAAAATTATGAAATACGCGCATGCACGTGTGCTGCAATATGATTGGCTGAAACTTGAAATGGCTATAACTCCCTTGTTTTTCAACCAAACTGAATGGGATTTAGAACATAGATAGGTGTAAGGGACTCCTACAAAAAGGTATGGTCATCATGCACGTGCACGCACGTGCGTGCATTGCGAATGAGTATAATTAAAAATACACTTGAATGAGTGGTTTTCATTACTTTAGACTGAATGCTTTAATATATAGTATATTAAAATATATAGATAGTGTAGACAAGATGATATGGTCATAACGCACATGCATTCACATGTGCTTGGGTGCAATGCTAAAAGTTGATTATGATTTGTATCCTTCTGGGAAAACGTTGTTAAAGTCAAAAATGCACAGAATTTGTCTTAATTAATGAAGCTTACAGGGGAAATGGCAGCAAAAGGGAGTTGGGGAGCGTTTGGGGAACATCTGTAACGGTCCCCGTAACAATTAGCACTTGTTATGTTCCCCAAACGAAGTTGGGGAACATATTGTTTTTACTCTGTTTCTTATTATTATTATTATTATTATTCCTGGGAAAATTTTGTCCTTGAGTGATCTTGTAAACTACACATCTGACTAAGGTAAAATGTTTTTAGGGTCAGTAGACATGTTATGTAGATTTGCCGAACAAAGGTCATTTTGCGCGCACGTGCTTGCAAGAGCGCGCACGTGCAACACGTTAAATGGCCAATATAATGTATATTGCCTTAACTTTTCTATTTTTTGATGAAATGGTTTGAAACTCATAATGTAAGGATAAATTAGTAGAATAGACAAGACGACATGGTCAAAATAGCAAAATCTCACGCGCATGCACGTGCGCTTTGCTCTGATTGGCTGAAACTAAAGTCTCAATATCTTTCTTGTTTTTTGACGAAATCCTTTGAAATTTTGAACATAGCCATGCATTACGATATCCTACAACATGATATACAGCAATTATCATGAAAACACGTGTATGCACGTGCGCTGCAATCTGATTGGCTGAAAATTTAAATAGCTATAACTCCCTTCGTTTTCAACCAAACAGGATGAGATTTGGAACATAGATATATATAATGGACTTCTACAAGAAGATATGGTCACAATGCACATGCATGCACGTGCGTGTACGTGCCTTGCAATCTGATTGGCTGAAACTTTAAACAGCTATAACTCCTTTGGTTTTCAACCAAACAGGATGGGATTTAGAGCATAGATATATATAATGGACTTCTACAAGAAGGTATGGTCACCATGCACATGCATACATGTGCATGTACATGCTCTGCAATCTGATTGGCTGAAACTTTAAATAGCTATAATTCCCTTGGTTTTCAACCAAACGGGGTGAGATTTAGAACATAGATAGATCTAGTGGACTTCTACAAGAAGGTATGGTCATCATGCTCATGTATGCACGTGCGTGCACGTGAAATCGGTAAAATAAAAAATACACTTGAATGAGCGTTTTTTTTTTTTTTTATACTTTTGGATTAAATACTTTAATATTTTGCGTAATAAAATATATAGATTGTGTAGACAATATGATATGGTCATTACGCACATGCATTCACATGCGCAAGTGTGCAATGATAAAATTTGAAGGAACACGGTACACTTTTGGGTAAACGTTGTTAAAGTCGCAAATGCATAGAGTTTGTCTTATTTAATTACGCTTACAGCGAATATGACTATAAAAGGGAGTTGGGGAGCGTTTGGGGAACATCTGTAACGGTCCCCGTTACAATTAGCACTAGTTATTATTATTATTATTCCTGGGAAAATTTTGTCCTTGAGTGATCTTGTAAACTACACATCCGACTAAGGTAAAATGTTTTTAGGGTCAATAGACATGTTATGTAGATTTGCCGAACAAAGGTCATTTTGCGCGCACGTGCTTGCAAGAGCGCGCACGTGCAACATGTAAAATGACCGATTTAATTGATATAGGCGTAACTTTTTAAATTTTTGATGAAATGCTTTGAAACTCATAATGTAAGGATATATTAGTAATATAGACAATATGAAATGGTCAAAATAGCAAGATCTCACGCGCATGCACGTGCGCTTTGCTCTGATTGGCTGAAACTAAAGTCTCAATATCTTTCTTGTTTTGTGAGGAGATCCTTTGAAATTTTGAACATAGCCATGCATTAGGATATCCTACAACATGATACATAGAAATTTTCATGAAAACACGTGCATGCACGTGCGCTGCAATCTGATTGGCTGAAACTTTAAATAGCTATAACTCCCTTGATTT
Source organism: Saccostrea cuccullata (assembly GCF_032062105.1). Classification (NCBI taxonomy): domain Eukaryota; kingdom Metazoa; phylum Mollusca; class Bivalvia; order Ostreida; family Ostreidae; genus Saccostrea; species Saccostrea cuccullata. Next base: position 75,835 of record NW_026941159.1, read on the forward strand.
TCAACCAAACAGGATGGGATTTGGAACATAGATATATATAATGGACATCTACAAGAAGGTATGGTCTCCATGCACATGCATACATGTACGTATACGTGAGCTGCAATCTGATTGGCTGAAACTTTAAAAAGCTATAACTCCCTTGGTTTTCAACCAAACAGGATGGGATTTGGAACATAGATATATAAAATGGACTTCTACAATAAGGTATGGTCACCATCCCGTGCATACACGTGCGTGTACGTGAGCTGTAATCTGATTGGCTGAAACTTTAAACAGTTATAACTTCCTTGGTTTTCAACCAAACAGGATGGGATTTGGAACATAGATATATATAATGGACATCTACAAGAAGGTATGGTCTCCATGCACATGCATACATGTACGTATACGTACGCTGCAATCTGATTGGCTGAAACTTTAAACAGTTTTAACTCCCTTGGTTTTCAACCAAACGGGATGGGATTTAGAACATAGATAGATTTAATGAACTTCTACAAGAAGGTATGGTCACCATGCTCATGTATGCACGTGCGTGCACGTGAAATGGGTAAAATCAAAAATACACTTGAATGAGCGAATTTTTTAATACTTTTGGATTAAATACTTTAATATTTAGTATATTAAAATATATAGATTGTGTAGACAAGATGATATGGTCATTACGTATATGCCTTCACATGTGCACACGTGCAATGCTAAAATTTGAATGAGCATGGTACATTTCTGGGTAAACATTGTTAAAATTTCAAATGCATAGAGTTTGTGTTAATAAATAAAGCTTACAGGGAATATGGCACCAAAAGGGAGTTGGGGAGCGTTTGGGGAACATCTGTAACGGTCCCCGTTACAATTAGCACTAGTTGATTAATATTTTTAAAAATTATTTTACACAAACATATGAACACGAGAAAGTGAACCTGAATCAAACTATATATTCTTGTGATTTTGGAAAAAGTCTCTCTCACAAATAAGTCATTATTTAAAATACAATTTTTTACATGTATTTGATTTTCTTCACTTTACCACTGCCCAACTCGGTCACAAAAAGGTTGTCTCTGGTGTCTACACATAAACCCCTTGGAAACTTTAGACCACAGTTATCAATGTAACGGAGGAAATGTCCGTCCTGATCTAGGATGTGGATACAGTGGTTGTCACGGTCTGATGTCAGGATCTGACTCTGGCTGTCTGTTGTAATGCCGGCTGGTCCAAATGATCCCATGGTAGTAGAGGGATGAACAGTGTATCTAAATCGGAGTTTTCCTGCCTGATTAACCACCACCACTGCTTTGGCTCTAAAGTCAGCTACACAGATATCCAGGTTCCTGTTCTCACTGATGTTTTTAATATAACCAGATGAATACAAAGGTTTACCTTCATTATCAAACTGAATGCTTTGTTTATCTGTGGAGCCAGAGTAACGGACAACTTTTGATTGTTTATCATCGTCACTGTCCATGATAACCAGCAGGTCACCAGAGGTGGTACTACAGACATTGAAAGGTCTCCACCCCTGTAGTCTGATCACTTCCTGTATCTGTTTATTCTTCACTATGTTTACAGTTCTTGTACCAGGGTCAGTATAAACTAGGTCTCCACTCCTTGTCACTGCTATGTCATGTAGCCAGTTTCCAGACTTGGTTTGGATTGACTTCAGTAGTTTGCCCTGGAGGTTGTAGAGTTTCATGATTTTTTCATCTCCACATGTCCAGATTTCTTCATCATTGAGACAGGTAACACTGTGTAGTAAGCCATACCCAGTGTCTATGGTGGTGATGAGCTCAGGTTCGTCAAGCATGCAGTGGTTTGACTGGAGGAGAGGATACAGCCTCTGGTGTCTTCATTGTGTAGCCATGTTCTTCTGTTGTAATGGATAATCCTGACAGAGAACCAAACATTTGATGGAGCTGTTCTTTGTTGATCTGATGAGGAGAATAACTTGGTAATGGAACATTGATTTTAGGAGGTAAACTTCTGAATTCAGCATTTCTAGATTTGTACCCAGAGGTTAGGGAGACATCATTGGAGTCCAGTATTTTCCTCCGAACATGTATGCTTTTTTTTTACATCAGAAGTAATCTGTTTGATTTCTTTTTCCTGTTCATTTAGAGCAGCCAGGTGTTTAGTTTTCATCTCATCAATTTCAGATTTCTGTTTGTTGACAATGATGTTAATTTCTCTGTGCCAGTATTCTCCTTGTTTGGTGACAGCTGATGTCAGTCTCTCATAATGCTTTTCCAACTTTACTTTTTCAGAGTGTAGATCTGATGAAATTTCTTCATAAGTAGGTAATATTCTTTTTCTAGTTCTAAGGCAGATCCGTCTTAAAAATTTCTTTCATAAAACTTGGTTTCTGCAAGATATCTTTGAATTTATGACCATGATGTTTATCAGAGGAGATGCAGGTACAACAGACAGGGATGTCACATTTCTCACAGTAAAGTTCACAGTGTTTCTGGGTGTGGTTTGGACATTTTGGGTAGTTAAGGTTAGGCGTAGTTGTTCTGTGTTTGTATGGAACAACTTTGTGTCTTTCAGATGAATCAGACAGATGCTCCCCTACACAGGCCTTACACAGGTTAATCTGGCAAAGTTCACAATGACTCTGTAATGCAGCTGTTTGACACAGGTCACAAAGGAGGAGTACTTGAGCTCTGTCCAGGGGGTCCATCACTGGGGGGCATGGGTCACTGACTACAGAAATATTAAACAATTTTGAATAAATACAATATATAAGAGTTTTTTTGTTAGAGAAATTGTTAGACAGTGTAGGTTTAGAAATAACAGGAAGGATCTATTTGTAGCGTATTGGCGTTTTGGCATGTAAACTTTATTTAAATAAAATCATATCAAACCACAAACCATGGGAGATTCTTTTTATCACATATTTTTGTTCACTATAAATGTGTATTTTGTCGTTATTTCTAATTCAAATTTCTTTTTCGGTTACCTTGGACCAAATAACGTAATAAATAAAATTACGCTGTATGAAATAGTTCGGACAAATATACATGCATATATGAAAGAAAATATTATTATTTTTTCTAACTCTTGAATGAAATCTTGTTAAAATACATCAAATAAAGTGAACTTTGACAAAACAGTTCATGTAGTTAATAAATATAATTTATCTAATCTATCTAAAGTGGCCCTCTCATGCAATTTATCTTATCTATTATACGTACTATTGTACTAGACTTGAGATCAATAATGATATCTGGAAATGTTTTGCAGCAAGTTAAATTTTCTTAATATAATATAATCTAGCTAGCCTCACCTCTAAATCCAACATGGCCTCCCTGATAATCCCGTACATCACAATTTACTTCCTTGTCTTTGTTCTAAATATTTACCTGTTAAGGTCACGTGATTTAAATACCTCAGCTCCTATGTAGAGTACGATTAAATTAGAATTAAGGGGTGTTATTAACAATAGTTACTATATATGGTCATTAAACCCATGAAAATGAACTTTAGAGTCATCCTGTTTATCTTTTTATCTCCAGCTTTGTATGTATCCATCATATTTTTGTCTATACGAAAAGTCTTTGAGAATTTTCAAATTTTGTAGACGTTTATTATAGATATGAACTATACACGTGTACTTGGTATTTTCAGATCAGGTTTTTCTAAGTTTTAACGACGGGTGACTTCATGCAACAGTGGTGTAGAATCGTTTTTGAAAGTGGGAGGGGGGGCAGGCCCGAGAAAATATTTTTTACTTACCTGAAAAAATTGACAAGCAAAAAAAAAAGTTTGCCTTTAAGAAATCCTATTTCGGGGGGGGGGGGGGTCTCAGTGTCAACTACTTTCCGTACCAATTCTAATGCTTCATTTTTGGTACATCACTTAAAAAGTCTAAAAGGGGGGGGGGGGCAACAACAGGTTTTCTATTAACATTTCCTTTAGTAACAGTAAGGTTTGGGAAAAGTGTTTCCCCATCATTTGAGCCCCTGTACAATTAAAGATATGCAAAAATTGCGATAAAATAATAAAGCAGCTACATTTTCATTTAATTGAACGAATGGTCAACATTCATCTAGCTGCAGATCTGTAGTTGTTATCATTTTATATATTTGTCTTTTTTTCATAGGCGTAGTCACAGGCCTTCAGATTGGGGGGAGGGGGGAGAGAATTGCCCCCCCCCACTTTTTGACGAAGAACAAAGAAAGCCTTTTAAAAAAAGTTGGCTAACACGCTCCTAGGTTTGTATATTTTTTTATTTTGCTTGTAAAAGATTGTTTTCAAGTGAAATAGGATTAAGGGGTGGGGAACTTTCAATTTTTTTTTTTTTGTTGTCAAAGAATTTGATAGCCCCCCCCCCCCCTTTTAAGTTATGTGACTGCATTTGATCTGCGCATCAAGACCAGAAGAGCTTAAGTGAAAATGTGTTGTGAACTGTCCCTGGTTGTAAATGTTAAAACTTCTCCCCCTACATATGGTTTCAGTATTACATGCACACAAAGAGATGTTTGAAAATATCCGATTTGCAAGTTTTTGATTTTGGAACGGTGTTGCCATGGTTACTAAAAATCATTTTCTGTGAAATTCATGTGAAAAAGTTCAGCGAGAGATCTACTTCTACAGTTTTTGTCTGATTTCTATAATTTGGTACAAAGGAAATACAGAGAATAGTGCATCATTTTTTGATTTCCTGAACGATGTTGCCATGGTTACTAAAAATAGCATTTTGAAACTCATTGTAAGTAGCAGTTTAAATAAATTTCAGTATAATATGTACACAAGTAGAAACACAAGGAAGAATAGTGCATTTCGGTTTTTGACGATGAACGGTGTTGCCATTTCTTGCAAAATCAGAATTTTCTGTGAAATTCCATTACATTAATATTACAGTTTTTGTCTGATTTCAAAATAAAATTGCACACAATAAACTACACAAAGACACATAAAATAGAATATTTGGTACAAACCAGTAGAGCTACAGTCTCGACAGAGACATCTGGTATATCCACCTTTCACTCAAAAGTTGTCTCAGAAATAAAGGCGTTAGAAGTGAAATTTCTGCAATATAACAAATAGTTTTTGTCTAAATTATCACTTGTAGAGAAAAAAAAGCAGATGGAAGGTGTATAAAATATACATATTGACTACAGAATTTCATTAGGGATTGAAAGGTGGTTGATTGACCAATGCTTGAAAGTTGGTAACTCTGCAAAACACTTTCTTTAAATTCTCACCTTGCTTTTACTCCGAATCTGTAGCGTTATGGCCAAAGACAAATATATAAAACCATAACGCTACAGATCTTTTATCTATAACTTTATGCTATTCTAACATAAATTGCTCTAAATAGAACATTTAATTTTTTCACACATTAATTATTAGGGGGGGGGTATAGCATGGTTTTTTTTATTAAAAGAAAAAATAACTAACGTCAGGTGACTGTGCTTGCACATGAATCATATGTATTCCTTTTGAGACCTTTGGTGCCAATAATTTTAAATTAATTAAGTTGCTTGAATAAAGAAGGTCATTTATCTAATTAATGATAAACTGAAAACCATCAAAACTTTTTTACTGGTAAAAGGGGAGGGGGGGGGGTAAAGAGAGAAATAATTTTACCCTGTCTTAACAGTTTGAAGCTGAATTTGAAACATAATTTGAAAACTTTATTTCTATATACAACTTTCATCAACTGAATCAGTGTTTCACAAGATCATCTTCTTTTCAAATTGTATTATTTGAATTTAAAAAACCTTTTCAGGTCATGGTATTGATTTTAAGCTTAAAGGAACAATTTCGGATATCAGACAGGCAGGCCTTACTTTTCATGTGCTGTATTCACTTTTTATGTCAATTTGCATCGGGTTCAAAGAAAAAATATTTGTTTCATATTGGCGTCAAAACAAAAAACCTCGTACAGTGGGCCCATAATCTTTACAGACTTCTAATAGTGACACGAAGTAGGTACCGGTAAGCTTTATCCATAATGTTCTGTTTTCTGTTAAAAGCAGAGTGTTTGAAAAAAATATGTGTAAAATGGTTTACAGAAAAAGATGCAATAACCAATGGAATCAGTACATTTAGCTATATAGTCGTAGACATTGTTGAAGGCTTTAATTACCTCTCAGGTGCTTGATTTAGCTACCAAAGGATTTAGCTATTAAAAAGCATTTTTCACAGGATGTGCAAAAACTATCATTTTGATGCAGGGATCATTTTCAACTATAGGCTGAAAACAATTCATGAAAAATTCCCTCTGAAGAAATGAAATGGCGCATTTGCAATACAAAGTTCTGAAAGTTTTGGGGCTATGTATGATATTTAAAATTTGGTGAAAGAACAAAAAGAGCTGGCTAACATGATAAATGCTTAATTTTAGCACAATGTGAATGACCATACTCAGTTTGCCTTGACTGCACAACAGATAACCAAACAATGGAATCATGTTTTGCTCTAGTTGGCAAACACAGCAATGTTTAAACTATCTCTGCTTTGGGATGTTTTTTAAAGTCTCCCTGGTATAAATATCAATAGTCATTTTTGCGATTTTTTGTCTCTTTTCCATAAAAAGAAAAACATTGAAATAGCTAAATAATTCATGTAGGTAGGTAAAAAAAGCTACGTAGGTAATTCTACTATGTAGCAATGTTTGATTGGAGGACCTGATAACATGAAGAATCAGTTACCAATTTTATTTATAAATTTAAACTGTGAGTCTGTCAGAACGCCTTTTTATTGTTCTATTTGTGCAAATCTTTGACAATCAAATTAGACTTATTCTGGACAGAAATAATACACTGTTCAAGTACAATGTAAATGAGATATAGATTTATACGCATATTATCAGGGTGAACTGCAACGGTAATCTTTGGCCCGGGACAATTGAATATTGAGGTCAGGCTACCAAACATGCCTTTTAACTTGCCCTGCAGGGCTAAAAATTTTACAGTACTCACTCAGAGCAACAAATATAACTAGTAAACTAATTGTTCAGAGAACAATAAGACGTCTTTCCACCTTTTTAAGTGTTTCAATATCATTTGAGCTGAAAAAAGTAGGAAAAAAAGCAAGAAAATAATAAAACAGCTAAATTCTCATTTCTCTACTAGGATTTTAGATCGGGCTTGCAGTTGGTATAAATTACCGTAAACAGACTTCCTAGATTGTTTGTAGTCGACCGACTCGGGGATAAGCACGAATTCATTGATCACGCAAAGAGAGCGCATAAAAAACATTGTAACACGCTCCTAGGTGTATATATGAGCTTGAATGAGATTGTTTTCAAGTTAAGATGTAAGGGGTAGGGTCTGATTAAAATTATGATATACCTATTGATATGAATAACATGCATTTGATCTGCGCATCAAGACGGAAGCGTAAGTGAAAACGTTGTGAACTGTCCCATGTGTACCTGCATCATATGTGCATTATACATGTATTAAAGAGATGTTTGAAAATATCCGATTTGAGTTGTTTTATGTTTGAAATGGATGGCGATAAATCATTTAAGAGCATGTGAAAAACATAAGCGAGAGATGCAAGGCAGTGTATAATTATGGAAAAGGAAACAGAGAATCGGGTTCGGGTTTTAACATTCCTTACCGAAATAGGCAAGAAATTCAATGTAAGTAGCATAAATAAAATTCCAAACATGTAATTCTATATGGGAAACACAGGGAAGAAACGTGTATTTCTTTTTACTATGCTGAAAGTCGCTATTTCTTGCAATTTCAAATGAAATCAAGAATTCAGTTTACATTAATATTAAATCTAAATAAAATTGAAATAAATTCCATACCCGAAAGAAAGCAAGAATATTTGGCATTAAAATGTCGTAATAGAGCAGGAGAATCGAATGATATTTTAAAAAAAAAATTGCAGAAATAGCCAATACGGGCTTTAATTAATTTTTATGCTCAGCAATACAAAATTTCAGACAGAAAAAAAATGCAGATTTTGCAGAATTTCATTATATTTTAGAGACTCACCTTAAAACTCTCAGGACACTTTTTTTCAGGTCTCTTCTTTCTTTTATTACGAATCTTATGCCGATATTTCCTTTCGTTTGACTTAAAGACATTTTCTCTATGCTGCTGTTGATTTTTTTTTTTAAGAAAGGAAGGGGGGGGGGGGTTATAACAATTTGTTAAAGTAATAGTTGAAAATACCTCAACGACCTTAAGCTTGATTGAGACCTTTGGGCTTATAGGGGGTCAAAGGTCAAGGTCATTTATCAAGGTCAAAAGATCAAGGTCATCCAAAAAAAAAGAGAGGTAAATTTGAGATTAACACTTGAAGCTGAATCTATATAAAGGTAATGAATATTTCTTTACAACTTTTTGAGCTAAGGGGTCAAGGTCAAAGATCAAGGTCAAATATCAAGGTCAAAGGTCAAGGTCATTTGGATTTTTTAAAAATAGCTTAAATCAACAATTTCTCTAGTTTTTCAATGACCTTGACCTTTGACCTTGACCTATTCTTCAAGGTCAAAGGTCAAAAGATCTCATGCAGTTGGGCCCATGTCTTTACGACTTGTCGTTAAGAAGTTTTTAGTTCTTAGTAAACATCATCAACTAGCAGGGGCAATAACTACTTAAAATGGTTTACGAATTCTTTTGCACTAATGGAATGAGAAGTGTTCTAAATTAGTAGCAGACATTGTTGAAGGTTTTGTACCTCTACGGTTTACGGTTTCGGAGGAGTAGCGATAACAAGGGTTTACACTGACTGGGGCACTAACTTTTAGAGGGGTCAATCTTAGGGGACAAGAATGAAATCTCTGAAATGGTTTTAAGAGTACATATTGAAGATGCAAAGATGTTTAGAATTTGGTTAAGAACAAAAGAGCTATTAAAAATGCTTAATTTTACATATTTTGAATGACCTTGACCTTTGACCTTGACCTAAATTTTAAGGTCAAAGGTCAATGAATCTTTTGCAGTTGGTCCCATGTCTATACGCCTTGTCGTTATAGAAAAGATCTTGATAATCATAAACATTGCAAACATTCAAGGGCAATAATTTGTTATAGGAGCTTACGAATCCTTTCGCAATGTTTGATTGGAGAGTCTACTAAATTAGTTGTAAACATTAATAAAGGTTTGGAATCTCTGCGGTTTACGGTTTTGGAGAAGAAGCGATAACAGACATTTCTTGCGAAAGGGGCAATAACTTCGAAAGGGGTCAAAGTTCTAACATAGGGGGTCGTTTTTCGGAATAACTTTTAATATCCAGTATCATGAACTATAAAGTTTTTAGATAAGTCTTACGGTGTCAAAACATAAGGTGAGAAATAAAATAAAAAAAGAAGCATTGCGGCGGAAGAAAGGTAATAAACCTAATAAAAAAGAATAATAATAAACAGAAGAATTTCAATAGGTCTTTCCACAGAAAGGTGGAAAGACCTAATAATCATTTACACACAATGTATCTAATAATTATTGAATCTATTTTCAAACATGTTTTATCATCATAATTATTATATTTGTATGTCAAAATTGTAAAATTTAAAGGTGATTCGAAATACCCTAAATGATTATATATGTGTACAGCAGGTACAAACATGGCAGTGCCCAGACTATCGGCCCAGCAGGTCCATACAGAGCAGTGCACTAGGCCAAGCTTAAAAAATTCTTTGTTTGCAGTTGCCGACCTATAATCTTTAGACTGAGTCAGTGGGTAGGCATTCTTTTTTTTTTTTTAAAAATCAGATTTTTGCAAGATAACAAATAAAAGAGGTTTTCATACACCTACATGTACTAGACATGAATAGGCTCACTTCTTGTTATAAACCACTGCATGATTGATAAAAAATGTGTCAAAATTGGAAAACGAAACTGTTTCAATATTCTGAAAAATTGAAAAAAAATAAAATTACCAAATGGCTAAAAAAAGTTTGGGTCGGGTGCATTTTCAGTGGGTAGGTAGGCAACTGCAAACAAACTTAATTTCATTTTAGACCATATGGCCTAGGGATGGTGGGAAGTCCTTACAAGCTTGTTTGGTTTAAAAAATTAAAGTTTATCCAATTGCTGATGGGGCTGCAAATTTTACTTATGCTCAACACTCAAGGTAATCAAGCAGCAAGGGATCTCTTTTGTACGCGCGGTCTACAGGGGTTAATTGTCTTATCATAGGGACTGGTCTACATGTCCTACAGTGGGAATACTGACTTTACGTGTATCATCTAATAGTGCATTTTATTTCAATTAACATGATAAATAGACTTGTAAACTAATTCAAAGTTTCTAAGAAATTGATCTTTTTTTCAGCTGAGCAGTCCTGTTGTTGTTCTAACTGAGAAGTGGCAGAATGAGGGCAAATGGTAGTGAATAGCAGCTTCCAGCAGGTGCCCCCCCTTCCCTCCCCCAATGGCCAATCAAAGTTTTACATAGAAATATATAAGAATTTAAAAAAAAAAAATCTTCTTCTCAAGAACCACTGTGCAGGAGAGATGAAACTCATAGGGAAGCATCTTCAGGTAGTGGACATTCAATTTTGATGCCCCCCCCCTCTCCCCCAATGGCCGATCAAAGTTTCACATAGAAATACTGTAAAATCACATATTATCGAGGGGTCAAATTTTCGTGGTTTGAGGGAAAAATGATGGTTTGTTGGGATTTGATTTCGTGGATGAAGAACTTTTCCGTAGTTGTGCATATAAAAATTTACATTTCGTGGTGGACATAAATTCGTGGGTATTTTTATACCACGAAAGCAACGAAAATTAAACCCCCACGAAAATAAGTGATTTCACAGTATATAGGAAAATTCTTTTAAAATTTTCTCTGGAATAGCAAAGGCATGAATGATCATATTTTTATGGAAGCATCCTCATGTAGTCGACATTCAAGTTTATTCAAATCATGATCCCAGGGGGTAGGTATGGGCCACAGCATGGAATCCAAGTTTTACATAGAAACGTGTAAAAAAAAATCTTTAAAAATCTTTATTTCAATAACAGCAAAGCCATGATCAGTCCTATTCATATGGAAGCATTCTCAGGTAGTGTAGATTCAATTTTGTTTGAATCATGACCCCTTGGGGTAGGGCGGGGCCACGATGAAAATTCAAATGTAAAGGGCAATAAAACCACAGGTAGTCAAAGAAATATGCAAGCATCCTTACTTAGTGTGGATTCAAGTTTGTTTAAATCATACCCTACAATGTAGCTCTCCCTTTTAAGAATTGTTTGGGACCACTATTGGGTTTTACTTTTCAATAATAAACTAACTTATGCTTTATTCCTAGCCACATTGCTCAGGTGAGTGATGTGGCCCATTGGCCTCTTGTTCTTTAAACAGGCAAATTATGACATAGAGCTGCCGTCTCTACGTGAGACCATACGACAGAAGGTTGTGACCCTGCTGAGTGACCCAGACAACAGAAGGTCGTGACCCTGCTGAGTGACCCAGACAACAGAAGGTCGTAACCCTGCTGCGTGACCAGGACAACAGAAGGTCGTGACCCTGCTGAGTGACCCAGACAACAGAGGGTCGTGAGCCTGCTGAGTGACCAAGACAACAGAAGGTCGTGACCCTGCTGAGTGACCCAGACAACAGAAAGTCGTGACCCTGCTGAGTGACCCAGACAACAGAAAGTCGTGACCCTGCTGAGTGACCCAGACAACAGAAAGTCGTGACCCTGCTGAGTGACCCAGACAACAGAAGGTCGTGACCCTGCTGAGTGACCCAGACAACAGAAGGTCGTGACCCTGCTGAGTGACCCAGACAACAGAAAGTCGTGACCCTGCTGAGTGACCCAGACAACAGAAGGTCATGACCCTGCTGAGTTACCCAGACAACAGTTTTAAACAGACTCTACTGGAGAATGGAATCACAAAGCTGCATGTGTCTTCTTTGGCAGGCAGAAATGTACTCACTTTACCAAAACCAAGCATTGAAAAATACTTTTCTCAACAATAATTCTACAGTCTGATGTACGGATGTTAAGTTGAAACATGTTTGAGTTGTGGTAGTTGTTTGAAGTTTGATCTCATTCTCTAGCCAGTGACATACAGTAAATGTGGTTTACGATGGTTGATTTGAATTTTTAGGAATGTTAATTTCTGTACAGTGTATTTAATTTAAAAATTCACTGGTCCCTGGACTTCACTATAAATGAGTTTTACTGTACAAAGAAAAGTGCATCATCAAGGGGAATAACTCTTCTAAGCACTTACATCTATCTTCTCTTAGTAATGCTATTCAGCAATGACTTGATTGAAATTTAACTGCCTTAGCTAAATAATATGTTATTATATACTACCGGTAGTACATGTACATGATTAAAGAATGTGTTATTTACTAGCAGGATTCAAGATTCTCAAGACCATGCATTCGTTGCCATGGCCTCCAATGATGGTATATACATGAACAGTCAAATTATGGGAGTCTGAAAAACTGGAAGGAAACAGTGTTGCTAACCTCTCTAAACAGACCCTCAAGAATACTTTTGTACCTGGTAAAATAACAAATTACCGTATATACTCGCCTATAAGTCGGTCCGCCTATAAGTCGGTTGTATTTAATAAGCTTTCATTTCAGATGGACTGATGTCATATAAAACCTCACTTTTGATGGCTCACCTATAAGTCGGACACATAGTTTAGAACCAGAGATTAACTCCTAAAAAACCGACTTATAGGCGAGTATATACGGTACTTTGATATACACTGTATTATGTCATTGATTCTTTTTTATGAATATCCAATTTTCTTTAAATCGTCAGAAAAAAAATTTAAAAGGAAAAAAAATTATGTGATTTTTTAAAATTATCTGACTTGTACTTGAATATAGATACGTATAAGTGCTGTTTATTTCTTTGTTTGACAAGGAGAGAAAGTGAAAGGTTTAGTTTTCTGTGATTAGCTCTTGGATCTGCTTTCTCTAGCCACATTCACCGACATGGGGGGCAATCAACATTTACAAATCAGTAGTGTCTTTTAAATACATGTATTGTAATTAGAAATAAATGAATTGTTTCCTTTAATGATTTGCTTTTTTTAACTGGATAGATACAGGAAAGGCCATTTGAAGCAAAGCTATTAATTTGGACGAGTCTGACTATGGAAACATAGAAGATCTCGCGTACTTTGATACAGGTACAACACTGTACAAATATATGTATCTTGACATGCATGATTATTTAGATATGTACATGTATTGTAGATGTACTTTTTTCCATGTGGTATTAATTTACGCTATGTATGTTAGACACAAACTTTCCGCGGAAATTTGTCCTAGCGTACTTAAAATACTATGGCATATAGTGACAGTCTAAGAAATCCGCTTAATTTTCTACCCGCAGATTAAACAGAAATTGAGATTCCGCAGAATTATAACCCTGTGGAAAAAAGTACGTCTACAGTATTATGAAATAGGCAATTTTTTATATTGTGGAAAGTAGGAAAATAATTATGAAGAACAAAGGAAAATGTTTAAATATTGTCTCAAATTTTTAGTTCAAATTTTGAGTGTAGGATATCTTGGTGTATGATCGAGTTCTTGAAGTGTTCTGCCCTTTTACAGGTGCCCAGTCTGTTTGATCATATACAGTCAATGGGTTCCTTAACAGGTGCCCAGTCTGTTTGGTCATATACAGTCAATGGGTTCCTTTACAGGTGCCCAGTCTGTTTTATCACATACAGTCAATGGGTTCCTTTACAGGTGCCCAGTCTGTTTGATCATATACAGTCAATGGGTTCCTTAACAGGTGCCCAGTCTGTTTGGTCATATACAGTCAATGGGTTACTTTACAGGTGCCCAGTCTGTTTTATCACATACAGTCAATGGGTTACTTTACAGGTGTCCAGTCTGTTTTATCACATACAGTCAATGGGTTCCTTAACAGGTGCCCAGTCTGTTTGGTCATATACAGTCAATGAGTTCCTTTACAGGTGCCCAGTCTGTTTGGTCATATACAGTCAATGGGTTACTTTACAGGTGCCCAGTCTGTTTTATCATATACAGTCATTGGGGTTCCTTAACAGGTGCCCAGTCTGTTTGATCATATACAGTCAATGGGTTACTTTACAGGTGCCCAGTCTGTTTGGTCATATACAGTCAATGGGTTCCTTAACAGGTGCCCAGTCTGTTATATCATATACAGTCAATGGGTTCCTTTACAGGTGCCCAGTCTGTTTGATCATATACAATCAATGGGTTCCTTTACAGGTGCCCAGTCTGTTTGATCATATACAATCAATGGGTTACTTTACAGGTACACAGTCTGTTTGATCATATACAATCAATGGGTTACTTTACAGGTGCCCAGTCTGTTTGGTCATATACAGTCAATGGGTTACTTTACAGGTGCCCAGTCTGTTTGGTCATATACAGTCAATGGGTTCCTTAACAGGTGCCCAGTCTGTTCTATCATATACAGTCAATGGGTTACTTTACAGGTACACAGTCTGTTTGATCATATACAATCAATGGATTCCTTTACAGGTGCCCAGTCTATTTGATCATATACAGTCAATGGGGTTTCTTTACAGGTGCCCAGTCTGTTTGATCATATACAGTCAATGGGGTTTCTTTACAGGTGCCCAGTCTGTTCTATCATATACAGTCAATGGGTTCCTTAACAGGTGCCCAGTCTGTTCTACCATGTACAGTCAATGGGGTTCCTTTACAGGTGCCCAGTCTGTTTGATCATATACAGTCAATGGGTTACTTGACAGGTGCCCAGTCTGTTCTACCATGTACAGTCAATGGGCTCTTGCTACAGTCAAGGGGTTCTCCAGGTCATGATCTTAACTCTAAATAAGGAAGTCTGGAAGCTCAGAAATGATTCCAAATCAGGTAACAGTCAAAGCACTCAAGTCATACACAGGGTAGTACAGCAAAACTGGGTTATAACGAAATCACTGGGACCTCTGAAATTACTTCGCTAAATCCGTAATTCTTTATAACCGTATAAGAAATCCAGTTAATTTGAATAGCTTGGGATCCAAGATGACTTCGCTATATCCATGAATTTGCAATATCCGTGTTCGTACTAATTAAAACGAGTTTTACTGTAAATTAAAAAAGATTTTAAGTCACTTTTGATTTGAGAAAAATTATCTGTGTTATCATCTTTTAAATTAGAAAAGATTTTAAACATAAGATCATATCTGAAATGTTAATTAATATTTGGAACAGATGACATTTGTGTTGGTATTCAACTTTATAACCATCACACCAGATTTTAACATACAACCGATTGTCTGCATTCTATATAAAGGTTGACTTTTGTAGGTCTGATCGCCTCCTTTGCTGTACACCACTTCCTTTGCTGTACACCACTCAAAGTGTTGGTTGGCTGTGGGGACCAGTAGTGAGACACATGTCTGCTGGGACGTGAGATTTCAGCTTCCAATTGACTCCATAGTCCACCCTGTAGGTAGGAATCAATGTGTCTTTCATAATAAAACACTGCCCTTCAATATTGGTAAGTCTTTATATAATTGATAATTTTCTTTCTTGATAGACAGGTGCCCGAGTAAGGAGGTTGATCATGCACTCCCAGGAGCTGTCCTGGCTAATCTCAGCCACCCAGGGAAACAATGAGGTGTCCATATGGGAGGTAGAGATGGGGGCCAGACAAAAGCCTGTGGGCAAGTCCTACACCCACACTTAATCTCAATCAGGACAGTGACATTTTGAATTGGTCACATGGAAACCAGTCAAAGAAAGTTTTATTACATGTAATTATTTAGTTAAGAAGAATCAGATGACTAAAGAGTCCAAAAAAAAAGAATCTCATTTTATTTTCCTTTTACTTTTTAGCTCACCTGAGCCGAAGGCTCTAGTGAGCTTTTCTGATCAAAATTTGTCCATTATGTCTGTCACCGTCGGCAATAAACAAAATTGAATCTACACTACCTGAGCATGCTTCCATATATTAAATATTATGAATTATGGCTTTGTCATTCTTGAGAAGAATATTTTTAAAGAATTTTCTTATATATTTCTATGTAAAACTTAGGTTGGCCATTTTGGCCCCTCCTACTCCAGGGGGTTATGATTTAAACAAACTTGAATCTACACTAAGAATTAATGTTTCCCCATAAGTTTCATTTTTCCTGGCATAGTAGTTCTTGAAAATAATATTTTTAGTCCCACCGGTGAAACTGAGGGGACTTTAGGTTTCCTCCACGTCCGTCCGTCTGTCTGTCTTTCTCCGTCAGTCTGTCCCACTTCTTTTTCCACTCTTTTTTCTAAACGCTTGCAGATAATGAACTGAATTTCGGGATGTGATCTTAATGAGTTAGAGATCAAGTTTGAATTTTGCGTTGCTTCATTGATTTTTGACAGAATTATGGCATTTTGAATATTTTTCATAATCGCTTCATTAAGATCAGGTTCGAACTGCACTAACTTCTGACTGTTCTTGAAAAGAAGTCAAAAATTTGAAAAGTTTTTAGACAGACTGACAAACAGCTAGACAGACAGACGGGCGCTGGGCATAATGTGATCAGAAAAGCTCACCTGAGCTGAACAGAAAAGCTCATTTGAGCTTTGAGCTCAGGTGAGCTAAAAAGGAACGGTCTTACTAAAATTTTACACTGATGACCATTATAAGTCAACAAGCTCATTCAAATATGAACTATATGTTACAAATATTTTCGACTGCAAACATATTTATCAATAATTTACCTATATATCTAACATTTATATTTGGTTCCTTTAAACTTTAACAATGAAATATTTCTCTTAACACAGAAATTTAAGTTGCACAATTATTATAATTAAATTGTGCTAATAAAACTATATTTTGAAGAATACTAATTCCTTAAAATTGAAAGCTAACTTTTGTAAATGGATGCATTTTATTTTACAAGCACAGAAAACAGTGATTCAAAAAGCTATGCTTTAATCATTTCATTTTCTTGTTATGGAATTAGATATTATAGTAAATGTTATTTTCAATTTATACCTCTTTAATTTTGATTTTGATGTTCAGCGAATAAAAATTATTTATCCTGTATCAATTCACCATACATGTATTTGAAATTCATATCTTCATTACACATGATGTTCTTATCTGAATAAATGCAAAATTATTATCCAATTAAACCTGCTTTTGAAATTAAGGAAAAACAAGTACGAAAAAAATGATACATTGTATATGAAGCAGAGGAATATTTCCACTTCAATTCAAATAAAAACAATTTAAGCGGCACAGTGAGTCAAAATCATATCGTAATTTTAAGATATCTGTAGCATACAGAGAAAGACTTATGAAATTATGAGTATTTAGCGAATATCTGCACAATATAAGTGCCGGAAAATAAAGGTTGTATCTACCGTTTCGTTGTTTCGGTTATGTCAAGGTCACGCAGCTCTTATTTTTAGCTCAAACTTGTAAACAACATTCAACTGGAGCATGCCAAGGTGAGAAATATGTTCCAAAAACTTTTTTAAAAAGATTAAATCAAATTTTTTGGTCTTCTTACATTCATTTGTGGATAACTGAGACCCGCGCATGGTAACTAACTATGGAAACTTATTCAACACTTTTCTGCGCACGCTTACAATAGGGAGGAAGAAGTACAAGGGTATTTTGCAATATTTTCATTCTGGGGCAGACAGAAATTATTTTTACTTTTATTTTTCCCCATAAAAATATGATTTTTAGGTTCTGAAACATGTAATTTTCTGAAACTGAATACTTTTAAGAATTGAACAAAATTTACAGCGGTCATGCGAAAATTCTACATTTGTCAATTTTCCCCTTTGTGCGTCACAGTGCCGCTTTAAGTCATAGGAAAAGGTACACACTCTTGTAAAATTTCTCTAACTATGGTTAAAAGTTGCCATTAATCAGACTGAAATTTCAAATATTTTTTTTTTATAATGGTGTTAATTTTGAAAATTTAGGGAAGGGTTCTTCAAGGCAGGGAATCTACACAATCCTAAGGACTTCCAGACGGCTTTGAACAGGGCTTTCTGTATAGGCACTCTCCTCTGCCATTTCAAGCAGTCCGAGCTCCTGCAGCTGGGTGCACATCTGGCCTTAGAGGCGAGGAAAAGGACCAAGTCTGTCACCTACAGAAGGAAGATGGTTGCCAATGCCGGAAGACAGGAAGGAACATCCATGAAATATTCCTTAGCCCCACCCAGATTCTTGACCTTGCCACAGGGTCTTTGGTAAAATTATATTTTCACTTTTAGCTCACCTGAGCCGAAGGCTCAAGTGAGCTTTTCTGATCAAAATTTGTCCGTTGACTGTCGTTTCGTTGTTGTTGTTGTCATAAACATTTTTAACATTTTCATCTTCTTCTCAAGAACCACTTGGACAATTTCAACCAAACTTGGCACAAAGTATCCTTGGGTAAAGGGGATTCAAGTCTGTTCCAAGGGGAGATTATCATGAATTTGTTAAAAATTAATGGCATTTTGAAATAATCTTTTTCTCCAGAACCGCTGGGCCAGGAAAGATGAAACTCAAGTGAAAGCATCCTTAGGTAGTGTAAATTCAACTTTGTTCAAAACATGACCCCCGGGGCAAGGGTGGGGCCAAAATGGCTGACCCAAGTTTAGCAAAGGAATATATAGCAAAAATCTTTAAAAATCTTCTACTCCACAATCGCTGGGCCAGGAATGATGAAACTCATGTGAAAGCATCCTTAGGTAGTGTAAATTCAAATTTGTTCAAATCATGACCCCCGGGGCAAGGGTGGGGCCAAAATGGCCGACCCAAGTTTTACATAGGATTATATAGCGGAAAAATCTTAAAAATCTTCTTCTCCAGAACCACTGGGCCAGGAAAGATGAAACTCATGTGGAGTCATCCTCAGGTATTGTAGATTGGAGTTTGTACAAATCTTGACCCCAGGGCAAGGGTGGGGCCAAAATGGCCGACCCAAGTTTAACAAAGCAAATTATAGGAAAAATCTTTAAAAATCTTCTTCTCCAGAACCACTAGGCCAGGAAAGATGAAACTCATGTGGAGTCATCTTCATGTATTGTAGATTGGAGTTTGTACAAATCTTGACTCCAGGGCAAGGGTGGGGCCAAAATGGCCGACCCAAGTTTAACATAGGAATATATAGGAAATATCTTTAAAAATCCTTCTCCACAATCACTGGGCCAGGAAACATGAAACTCATGTGGAATCATCCTCAAGTAGTGTAGATTCAAGTTTGTACAAATCATGACCCCCGGGGGTAGGGCGGGGCCAAAATGGACGACTTAATTTTTACATAGGGATATATAGGGAAACCTTTTAAAATCTTCTTTTCAAGTTCCGGTACTTCAAAGCTATTATTAGTGATATTGACATGGAATTATCCTCAGGTAGAGAAGATTCTAGTTTGTTCAAATGATGAAGGCCTGGAAGGGGGGGGGGGGGAAATTCAAGCCTGATGTGCTCAGGTGAGCGGTGTGGCACCTGGGCCTCTTGTTATGTAATTTAGATGTTTAAATTTTTCTGAAGCTTGGCTTGGAGTACAAAACATCTCATACCCACAAATAAATCTTTAAAAAAATTAAATAAATAAAGTTTATTAAAAGTGTGGATTTTCTTATTTCAATACTCGAACAATAGTAACAGAATACTTTTTTCAGATTCATCCCATGGACTGTAGTCTCATATGGCTGAGAGGTGACCTCTGCACCTAATCCAGGTCCCCACTGGCATAGAAGCTCGGCACCTAATCCAGGTCCCCACTGGCGTAGAAGCTCTGCACCTAATCCAGGTCCCCACTGGCATAGAAGCTCGGCACCTAATCCAGGTCCCCACTGGCGTAGAAGCTCTGCACCTAATCCAGGTCCCCACTGGAGTATCAGCTCTGCACCTAATCCAGGTCCCCACTGGCGTAGAAGCTCTGCACCTAATCCAGGTCCCCACTGGCGTAGAAGCTCTGCACCTAATCCAGGTCCCCACTGGCGTAGAAGCTCTGCACCTAATCCAGGTCCCCACTGGCGTAGAAGCTCTGCACCTAATCCAGGTCCCCACTGGCGTAGAAGCTCTGCACCCAATCCAGGTCCCCACTGGCGTAGAACCTCTGCACCCAATCCAGGTCCCCACTGGCGTAGAAGCTCTGCACGAGTTCCTTGGCAAGGCTGAAGACATTCTGCACGAGAACATAGGGCCAGCTATCCTCTCCTGGGCCTCGATGTATCGACTAAACCTGTACACCAAGTGGATGGAGAAACTCCGGCATTTCAACCTTCCAGTCCTGTATGGCCCTCCTACAGCAGGAAAGACTTGGATTGCCCAGTGTGCAGCCTGGCTGAGTGATTGCCCAGTGTGCAGCCTGGCTGAGTGATTGCCCAGTGTGCAGCCTGGCTGAGTGATTGCCCAGTGTGCAGCCTGACTGAATGGATGCAGTGAGCTGCATATTGCTTCAAGGTATATAATTTTGCTACATTCAGTGCTATCTGAACAGAAAACAAATCCAAATTTATCTTAAAATACGAGATGAAAGGTTCATGTACTTGGTTAACAAAATTTCGTCCATTTTTCCTTTGTTAAGTGAAAACAATTTTTTTTCCTTTTCATCCATTTTCCTTTGTGAAGTGAAGACATATATTTTATCTATTTGCTCTTGTTCCTGGCAGATGTACATTGTCATTTAATTGTTACATCCTGGCTCACATCAAGTACAGTCTGCCCTTTGTGTGGGATGATCCCACTTCCACTGATGAGTTGTCCCAGTTGGCTATTGATCTTAGCAATGGAGCTGTAAGTTATTTCTATTAATTCAATGCACCTAACAGATGATGTACAAGAAGTGTCGGTTGTATCCAATTAAAAGTTACTACATGTGTAGTAATTTTGTTCTATTCACCATACAAATGCTGTGAAACAAGTGTCACTTTTATCCTATTCAATACAAATTAGAATAATAAAAAGTTTTCTCCTATTCCATACAAAATAGAATAATAAAATTATTTACATAAGCCTGCCATCTGTATAAAATTGTTAATTTATTTCATTTTCATTTTCAGCATGTTCAGGTGCGAGGGAAGGCCAATGATGAAGCCAGGAAGCCACTAACTGGTTGTCTTGTGACAGCAAACTTCGATCTGAGTGCAGCATTTAAGTAAGGATTTAAGTTTATATTCATTCCATATTCAATGTAATCTCTAAAGGCTTAGTCTGATTATCAGTCAGGAAGGATAACACCAGAAAATGTTTAAGAATTAATTATAATCGTCAACATGCTGCCTGAAATAAATTAAAGACATGAAGCAAATATCATTCTATGCATTTTGATATGATTTAAAGTCTTTGAAGTTAAATAATAAAGGGCCTTGTAGAAAGTAAATATTTTTAGTTTAAAGGAATAAGATTTTCATGATTCGATATACCAATGACATTGGCATAACATGAGATAAGCATGACATTGGCATAATTAACGTGAGATTAGGATTTGACTCTACTATCCTAAATGATTATTAATTGTAAAAAAAGTACATTACATTTTAAAATTCATGACATTGAAAATAGAACTTCTTTACAGTCAGTTAACTGAATATAAGTTAGGGAATACAGTGGACCTTCAGATATCCGGACGCCAGATATCAGATGCTTCAGTATCCTGACGATTTTTCTTCGGAACAGAAATTTTTAATGTTATTTTGTCTTGTTTAACTGTTGATTCAGGTATCCGGATGCTTCACATATCTGTACAAATTGACTGGGAACCAAAGCATCTGGATAAATGAGGGTCCACGGTAACTATCTTTTAATTTGGTATTTGCGACCGTTAATGCTGAATTAACGGTCGCAAACTTGAGTTTTACCGGCGACGCGTAAAACGGATGTTTGCGTCCGTTAAATAAGCATTAGCGGTTGCAAATACCAAATTAAAAGTTAAGTTATTCCCATTCTAATGCAATCAATGCATGCTCGTTTTATTGCTTCAAACATCAGTGTATCAGCCAATCAAAGAGTGTTTTATAAAACAACTGCATTAAAATTTTAATTTAATGTTTGTACACTTTAGGTACCTCAGCAGACTGTTCGTCATGAAGATAGAGAAGACCAACCACCAAAAGAAGACTGGGGATGCCAAAGCCCTTGAGGATGCTGCCTGGGATGCCTTGAGGATGCTGCCTGGGATGCCTTGAGGATGCTGCCTGGGATGCCTTGAGGATGCTGCCTGGGATGCCTTGAGGATGCTGCCTGGGATGCCTGGAGGATGCTGCCTGGGATGCCTTGAGGATGCTGCCTGGGATGCCTTGAGGATGCTGCCTGGGATGCCTTGAGGATGCTGCCTGGAATGCCTCTTCAGTGCTACCAGTGGTATTGTGCCATCTGAACTCACTGACAGCAGCTGAAGTAAACAAAGAAGTAGAGAACCAGTGGTATTGTGCTGTCTGAACTCACTGACAGCAGCTGAAGTAAACATGCAAAGAAGTGGAGAACCTGTGGTATTGTGCCATCTGAACTCACTGACAGCAGCTGAAGTAAACAAAGAAGTGGAGAACCAGTGGTATTGTGCCATCTGAACTCACTGACAGCAGCTGAAGTAAACAAAGAAGTAGAGAACCAGTGGTATTGTGCCATCTGAACTCACTGACAGCAGCTGAAGTAAACAAAGAAGTAGAGAACCTGTGGTATTGTGCTGTCTGAACTCACTGACAGCAGCTGAAGTAAACAAAGAAGTGGTATTGTGCCATCTGAACTCACTGACAACAGCTGAAGTAAACAAAGAAGTGGAGAACCTGCAGCCCATTGTAAAGATGGACATCAGGATCCTGGAAGGCATTGCCATGCCAATGGCCCTGGCAAGAATGGTATGATTTGTTTTAATAATTATCATTTATTACAAGTAACTGTAAATGGAACACGGTAAAAGAATATATAGACTTTAATTGTTTATATTAGCTATCCTTTCCTTATTCTTGTAAAAATTTTTGTATCTTTAAATAATTGTTCTAGTTCCTGAATGCTGCTCATCGGTATGATCTGATGCAGACTGTCATCAATTACCTCAAAGAGGTCCTCATCCCATATTACCAAGAGAGCCTGAAGCCAACCTGCGCAGAGATCACCAGGGCAGAAACCCGGACATTGGGGGATTCTGCATTTTCTGCCATTTTGGAAGTGTGCAACTCCCAGGTATATGTTCGACAAAATATTTGTAAAAAGCTGCAGATAAATGTTTTTAATAGAATAGAATCTCCATTTATATTAAGAAAAGCGTTTTTCATTAACAGAGAAAATATAACAAAAATTCTTTGTTAAAGAGGGTAAAGATAACAGTGATCTTTATTCACAGGTTTAACGACAAGTTTTTTGGGGGGTTCTTCTTTGTGTCATATATATAGGGGGGCCCACCAGGCTTTCAATTCACATTTTCTATAGAGTAAGTTAGATTGGGAATGAAAGGGGGACCCCCCCCCCCCCCCCCCAGGCCCTCGGATACTGCGCCCCTGCAAATGAAGGGCCACACCCTCATTCAAGGGGAGATAATTGAGAAATACATGTAATGAAAAAATTGATGGGATGTTTTAAAACTCTTTTTCTCAAGAACCTTTGTGCCAGGAATGATGAAATGATGAGAATACAGAGTAGAGCTACATCAACTTTTAACGTAAAAGTGATAGATCACGGGTAACTCAGTTCCTGGGAACAATGATATAAAACATATAGAGTACCTTTTAACTCGTGCATCTTCAGATATCAGACTCAGGGACAAGCCCCCTCGTCTGATATCTGAAGATACACTCGTTAAAAGGTACTCTATATATTACATATTCCCTCATTTCTTTGCATTCTCTTCACATCTACCCTTAATTAATATAAGTACTTCTGAAGCCTTATCTTAATTTGCAGATATTTATTAAAGTTTATATAATAAGAGTTTATTTCATCAAATACAGTTACAGAATATAATTGTAAACTACAAAATGTACTTCAACAGTTGGGTAATTTAATTGACAGGATACATGTAGTACTAGTACTGGACATGTATATTTAGCAGTGTGTTCTTAATAGTTTAGAATTAGATATTCATAAAGTAAATTCCTGTAGAAAACTCTTAATGTCCACATTTTTGCTACTTTTTTTGGGGGGAGGGGAAATTAAAACTGCAAAATTTCCTTCTTCGGAGAATATTTGTAAACAAAACTTTCAGTGTCAACTTACTGTCAAATTTTGTGAAAGTTAAAGGAAACTTCCACTCTCATCTCTCTGTTTTGTAGATTGATTGTGTAATACAGTTTTTACTGGGAGTGATGCAGGACAAACAGAAGAAATACAACAGACACGCGGACCAGTTTCATCGGATCTCTCTGAAGAGCCAGTTGTTAGAACGGGATCCAGATGAAGAGCAAGGGAACCAGTAAAATGGAGAACTAGTTTATAGGGAACTAAACACTTTTATTTGTATGTAGACTTATTTTGTAAATGAACTAAAATGTAAGTTCTCAATTGTGTTCAATTTAAATTTTTATACATGTCATACCGAATTTCAAACTTCCACTGGGACATTTGATATCTATTTGTTGTTGAGAACTGGATAATTAACAATGTTTTTATAAGTCTAGAACATCCTTTGACTTTCTTTTTTAAAAATTTCAAATAATTCTCTTTTTCAAATTACTGCAAGTTGGGTCTAGTCTAACTGTATCTAGATTACATGAAAGTTTATCTTTGAGGTACAATTGTAATACATTGTACATGTACATAGTATTGCTGTGTGAAACAATTGTACTACATTGTACATGTACATAGTATTGCTGTGTAATACAATTGTACTACATTGTACATGTACATAGTATTGCTGTGTGATACAGTTGTACTACATTGTACATGTACATAGTATTGCTGTGTAATACAATTGTACTACATTGTACATGTACATAGTATTACTGTGTAATACAATTGTACTACATTGTACATGTACATAGTATTCAGCTGCTGTGTAATACAATTGTACTACATTGTACATGTACATAGTATTGCTGTGTAATACAATTGTACTACATTGTACATGCTCAAGGCTCAGTGTTAGGACCTCTATTATTTTTTATATATGTTAATGATGTTTCTGAAGAAATGACAAGTTTTTGTAGATTATTTGCAGACGATAACTCCCTACAACAATCATCTAAAAATGTTAATACTATTGAAAACAAACTGAATTCTGATCTTAATAAGCTAGAAATCTGGTCGAAAAAATGGCTTCTTAAATTCAATCCTACTAAAACTAAAGCAATGTTTTTTAGCCTGAAAAAAAGTGTTAATTATCCTAAACTTTTCTTCCAGCAAAGTCAGCTAGAATTTGTTTCTTTTCATAAACACTTAGGAATTTTTTTCTCGCAAGATCTTAGTTGGTCTACACATATTGATACTATTCTAGCAAATGCATACAAAAAAATGGGCTTGTTAAAAAAACTTAAATTTGTTGTCAACCGAAAAACTCTTTCACTCATGTACACAACCTTTATCAGACCACAGTTAGAATACGCTTCCTTGGTGTGGGGTGGATGTAATATAGGTGACAGCGAAAAATTAGAAAAACTACAATTATGTAGAATTGTTACAGGATTAACTCTGTTAGCTTCTAAAGATGCACTTTACATTGAAACTGGATGGGAACCATTACATGAAAGAAGGAAAAAGACCAGACTAACTACAATGTATAAAATTGATAAAAACCAAGTTCCTGAATATCTCACTGATATAATCCCTAACTTACGATGTAATTCATCAAGTTACAGTACGAGAAACTCGCAGAACTATAACATACCCAAATGCAGATTGCAAGCTTACAAATCAACTTTCGTTCCCCTTGTTATTGAAGAATGGAACTCATTACCTCTTAATGTAAGAAATTCTCCCTCTTTATCTATTTTTAAAAAGTCTATTTCTTTCAAGAAACAAATGCCACCCTCTTACTTCAGTTATGGAAATCGACGCTTAAATATTATACACACGAGGCTTAGACATAACTGTGTGCTTAATAGCGATCTTTTTTGATGTTATGTAATCTTGAGTCCACTATGTTCTTGTGGAAGAGTGGAGGATTCTCATCATTATTTTTTCTCATGCGAAAAATATACAGAAGCCAGGAAAGAATTTTTTGACAAATTTTTGCGAATGGGTAAATTACATACTGTCGATACTTACACCTTACTCTGGGGAGACAAATCGTTAAATGATTTTGAAAATGAATACCTATTCTCTATTGTACAAACTTTCATAAAAAAGTCAGGACGATTTGGTTGATATAATAATTATTTCTATTTGTAAATCTTATACAGCATGTCTATTACATATGAAATGTATTCTATTGAATGTTTTACTCTGATTATTATACATTATTATTATTATATTATTATTATTGTTATTTGATATTAAGCTGAAACCCATGTATGTAAATATGTTTGGTATAATTTATATGTAGGGAAAGGGCGTAATAAGTTTTTAGAACTTTTGCCCAATCCCATTTGTACAGTATAATCAATAAAATATGTTCATCAAATCATAGTATTGCTGTGTAATACAATTGTACTACATTGTACATGTACATAGTATTGCTGTGTGATATCTCTCCTTACTTTTATGAAGTAAGCTTAATATATGGATGTAGGTATGGTGACTACTGGCCAGTTATTCAAAAGAGTTATCGCCCTTAGACCTTGAAAATTTCTCAATTTTTTCTTACTTTGTTGACCTGATAGTATGACTATAGGGTAAATTTGCATTGTATATATTTCAAATATAAGGACAGGTGATACAAAGAAATGAATGTATGGACTAGCTGATATTTATTTAACATTGTAATCTGGTTGTAAATGATGTAAAATATTGAATTTCTAAAATGTAAGAAAATATTAACTTTCTATGAATTGTTCAAAATGGTACCTTTTTTGCCATCATCCTTATAAATATTTACTTTTAAAACTTTTTCAAAAGATAAAAATCAAGAAATCTTCATTGGTTCTGTTGGAATAAACAGATTAAATCAAGTTATGAATATTAATTATATATTTATAAAGTTTTATAATACTCAACTTTCAAGTTTGATGTTTTAATTTTATTGATATTAAAACACTCAGTACACATACAGTGTTCTATATTATCAGCTGGTTCAGACTTAAAAGGTCGCCCACAATGGTGCACTGGAAGAGCATCTGTTTTATAGAGTCAAGGAGTAAGGTTTAAATCCCACTGTGGGACATGGAGACTGGTCCTTTGGATAACACGAAATAAACGGAGGTCCTGGGTGGCAGTGGACGTTGGCACGGAAAATCTCTCACTGCTCATTTAATGTAGGCGTGACAAAACACCTGTGGATTCTATTTTAACCCATTTCTTTAAAAGTGGAGGAAAAAAAGAATAATATTACTATATTGACAACAATGAATAAATTCTGAAAGAAAAATTAATTTTGGCATATATTAAATTTGGTTCGTGTTTTAAACCAGAGGCCATGAAATTCACAATTCACAATTTTAAAAGAGGCACCACTGCTTATCAAAATTATAAACTTAGCATGCTTACTCTATTTACTTAATAACCAGAGGTAGATCAAAGTAACAAAGAGAAAATGCACTTCCACTTTATACCCAGTTGTGCACCTGACACCAAAGGAACCACTGACCCAGGGGCCACATATTTCAAAATTTTGCAAATTTCATCATAAAATTGTTAATTTATACCAAAGAGCAGATTTCAAAGCATTGATTTATTTTCAGACTATGTAACACCCCCCACCACCACCACTCTGACCCAGGGGGCATAAAAAAACCACTTTGCTAGATGCACCTTTCTTCATCATAAATATATATACTTGGATCATTGGCATAAAACCCAGAAGCAAAGGAAAATATTTTCAAAGAATTAATGTATTTTTACTATATAATCAACAGAGCCCCACCCTAACACCAAAACCCCCTGACCCTGGGGCCATAAAATTCATATTTGTATAGGAGGCACTCTTGCTCAAGATTGCAGTAATTTTAGTGGTTTTGGCCCCACCCCTCAGGCCCCAGGGGGGCGGGGACCATGAAATTCATAATTTTTGTTCCCCTCCACCCATAGATGCTGTATATTAAATTTGGTTGAAATTGGTTCAGTGGTTTCAAAGAAGAAGCTGAAAATCTTCAAATGTTAACACACGACACACGTCGCACGACGACGGACAAAAACGGATAGCAATAGGTCACCTGAGTTACTCAGGTGACCTAATAAAATTCATGAAAAATTAAAGGAAATTCATGAATTATTCATGATCACCTCGCAGGGGTAATGAATACCCATACACAAGGTAGGGAAACAAAAAAGCATTCCAACTAATCAGTAATATTCAGCAATAATCAGTAGTGCCCCTAACACTGTGAAATAAACCCCTGACCCTAGGTCCACACATTGCACAAATTATAAAAAGGCACCCTTAAAATTGCCTATCAAAAAAAATAAATTAATGTTTTATAAATACAAAGGAGCAGATTTCAAACAATTAATTTATTTTCAGTATATAAGTAGAGCCGCCCCCCCCCCCGACCCCTGGGGCCTTGAAATTCACAATTCTGCAAGATTAGGGCCCTTGCTCATCATAACTATAAAGGTAGTTCATGTTCATCTGCTTCATACCAAGAGACAGAGAAGAAAATTTTCAAAGATTTAATGTATTTTCACTATATAATCAATAGAGCCCCCCCCCCCCCCAACACCAGAACCCCTGACCCTGGGACCATAAAATTCACAATTTGGGTAAAAGCACTCTTGCTCATCATAACTATGCACTTAGTTTATTTAATACCTAGGAGCATAGAAGAAGATTTTCAAAGAATTCGTCTATTTTCACTATATAATCAATAGAGCCCCCCCCCCCTCCCCCCAACACCAGAACTCTTAACCCTGGGGCCATAAAATTTACAATTTTGGTAGAGGCACTCATGCTTATCATAACTATGCACTTAGTTAGTTTATTTAATACCCAGGGGCAGAGAAGAAGATTTTCAAAGAAATCATGTATTTTCACTGTATATAATCAATAGAGCCCCGCCCTAACACCAGAACCCCTGACCCTGGGGCCATAAAATTCGCAATTTTGGTAGAGGCACTCTTGCTTATCATAACTATCTACTTAGTTGGTTTATTTAATACCCAGGAGCAGAGAAGAAGATTTTCAAAGAAATAATGCATTTTCACTACCTACTTATTTAGCCCTACCCTAGCACTAGAATCTCTGACCCCAGGGCCATGAATTTCACAATTTTGGTAGAGGACTCAATGCTGATTACAATCATGCAAACAGTTTGACTGCTTGATGTCCAGGAGTAAAGAAGAAGATTTTTAAAGATTGCATTAATTTTAGTGGTTTTGGCCCCACCCCTCAGGCCCCAGGGGGGCAGGGATCATGAAATTCACAATTTTTGTTCCCCTTCACCCATAGATGCTTTGTACCAAATTTGGTTAAAATTGGTTCAGTGGTTGCAGAGAAGAAGCTGAAAATGTTCAAAAGTTTACGAACGACGTACAACGTACGACGTACGACGACAGACAAAAACGGATAGCAATAGGTCACCTGAGTTTACGCAGGTGACCTAAAAATGTGACAATTTAGGATTGGCTCCTCTCAAAAATATATTAGGCTCGTTCAGCAATTGTTTAGCGAGGTATTCCACCAGGATTTTTTACTTATCTGTCCTTATAAATGCTACAAATTGAATGATTGATTTTGCATTAATTGTATTGAATAGCACATTGCCCCCACCCAACAGAGTTCAGCTAAGTTAAGTAATCGCGATATCAAGTATTGTATCAAAATTTTCCTAAATATTTCATTTAAACTTTGCGATATCAAGTATTGTATCAAAATTTTCCTAAATATTTCATTTAAACTTTAAAGAATACTTTATGTAAATCTGTCAAATCTCTACATTGAACTTATACATATCTCATGAAGATTGAAGTTTTTAGTCTGTAACATATAATACACATGCGAAAAAGGGCTAATTGAGTCATTTTTTCACACTGTGACACTTTTAAAAGTAAAAACAATGTTTTGAAATGCATGAGTAGGTCTTGAACTTCACTCCACTTTTTTTTCAAGTTAATCCTCAAAGTTTGCATACAAAATTAAATATACTATTTTGGTTTCCAAAATTATGGAGAAAAGACCCACTATACCTTTTTAAAAATTATAATTTTATGACATAACTTTTGTATCTTTTCGAGAAAAACTTGGAAGTCCACTGAGTCAATGGTCATATCACAAACATGATTTAAATGCCAATCCTCATCAGGACTTGTGTAGCATAGTTGTTAGCTTGCTAGTCTCAGTAGAGAATGCTACTCAGGATTTTTATTGCTAGGGTTCAATCTAATGGATACATGTACCACATTTTTATATCTGTGATAGTCAGTTGGTGAAAAAACTGCAACTAAAATTGTGTACAGATCTTGAGACACATGGATATATACAATGTTGACATCGAATTTGCATAAAAATGAATCTCACTACTGGTATATGATATGCCTCGACAAACAGTGTTAAAAAATTTCAAACTTCTTGCTACCATAGTAGCTGCTGAAAAAAAAGCCATAAAAATTTACGCACAGATAAACAGGAATTTGATGAGAGGATTGCTAAAAAATTAATCCAACCATTATCCCTCAATATGTAATGCCTATAGAAAGATAGACAGACATGCTAATTCCAATATACTCCCCAAATTTGATTGAGAATGGGTTAAAATAATTGTATGTTGTTATTGAATATTC
This sequence comes from Saccostrea cuccullata, assembly GCF_032062105.1. NCBI lineage: Eukaryota > Metazoa > Mollusca > Bivalvia > Ostreida > Ostreidae > Saccostrea > Saccostrea cuccullata. The sequence goes on from NW_026941159.1 coordinate 106,483, forward strand.
CTCACAGTTGACTTGTAGGTAATACTTATCATTGCTGACTTGTGGGGCATATTTCTCATTGTTAACTTGTAATACTTTTCATTGCTGACTTGTGGGGAATATTTCTCACCGCTGACTTGTGGGGAATATTTCTCACGTAGGTTATATTTATCATTGCCGACTTGTGGGGAATATTTCTCACGGTTCATTTGTGAGGAATACACATGTATTGACCATTGCTTTACCCTTAAAAATATGTTTCCATATAAATGTTGCCTTTGAGCCCAACCAATAAATGTACACTTCAGTGTATATTGCTGACTTGTGGGAAACATTTATCACTCATTTGGAAATGCATTATTTAATTACCGTATATATTCGCCTATAAGTCTGTCCGCCTATAAGTCGGTTGGATTTAATAAGGTTATATATCAAAGGGACTGACCTCTTATATTACCATTCATTTTATATCTCGCCTATAAGTCGGATATAGAGTTTTGGACAAAATATTAACTCCCCAAAATCCGACTTATAGGCGAGTTTACACGGTATACAAGAACATTACAGATAAAAACTATTTTTCAACAAATAAAATAACTATCAAATCTTTAAAAAAATCAATCATCAATATTAATTAATAAATGTATTGAAACTAATGTTCACAAGTCTTAAATCAAAGCACATTAATTAAAACATTTCTTTTCCTTCAGTAGATTTAAAACAAATTGCAAATTTATTGCAAATTTTAATTTTCTCTAGTAAAAAAAATGTTTTCAATTAAAAAATAATAAGTATGTTGAAAAGGATAAAAAAGTCATAAAATCAGGAGACGGTATATATAAGTACTATAATTTAATCATTGATGGATATAATCAGCCAATGACTAATTCTTATTAACCAAATTTTGATAACATTTTGTAAAATTTTCTGATTATTGTTAAACAGTTAGCATGGTTAGCATGTATATTTTCTGACAACTTCTCAGCATGTTCATGAGGCTTAACCTACTTTGAAATCATGAACAAGGACCAAAATTTTTTTTTTATTTTAGATATACCGGTTTCTGTATTTCCATGTACATGTATTAGGCTTCATAACATACAAGATATCAGTATGCTTTTTTTTATTTCTGCTTTTAGAGCAACGGAAGTACTGTACACCAACTTTTATTTGAGTAGAAGAAATATTAGCCAGTTTCATGACCTACATTTACTAGTGAATATTAAATTATTAATTGCCCTGAACTATTAATTTTGCTTTGTATTTGTAGAGAATGTTTCCTTTAAATAGTCACGGATATTAATCAACATAGATTAGATATGCAAATAAAAGATGACACAAATAGGGTACTATCTGGTAGTTGGTTTACAGTACTGCTCACATATAGAGTTCAAAATGAATTTTACAGCTATCTTGACTTACCAATACTAAATCCTTCTGTTTCCATAAACTAATCCAGACAAAATACTTTCAGTTATAATACTCTAGTTCTTTACATCCTTCATGTCCATGCAAGCGTGTCTGTTGACTTTGACTCCAAGTCTCAGTCTCTAACATTTTGTAGAATAAAGTTGTATAATTTGCTCTTGTGGTGAAAAACCCCAAAACCTGCAATGATAATTTTGCTTTCAGTTTAAAGATTTCATTGCATATTTTTTTTAAGTGTTCATATTTTTACCTATAATTACAAGACACTGAAGACAGGTATATCTCCACACCTCTCAATAGTAATTTTTGACCCCATGCGGCATGCCAAAATTAAGAAATAATGTATGCCCTTTCTTGATCCATATTGTTAACAGTGGGTAGGTAGGTATGAAAAATATTTTATTTTTTTCCTTCTTGTGACATGGCCTAGAGAGCTTTCCTTTTAAAGTCAACCGTACAATAACTGCGAAACAGAACACTTTCTCGTGGATGTTTGATGAGCAGAAACTGTTTTATATGCAAAAAATCAACGCATGATAGTGCTGTTAGTATCTATTTAAATTCAATTAAAATGAGAATAGAAATTTACAGTGTAAAGTTACCAGAGGCAGATTCTTTAGAAAGGAGGAGTGGGTGCAGAAATCAAATGGTTTTCTTCAAAAAAAAAAAAGACCAAAATCAGGAAGCATTATCAGACCCAAAACTAGAGCTGAAACGAATACCATAAATCAACATTCGAATATTCGTGACTGTAATTCGATTCGTATTCGGTAATTAAATAAAATAGCTATATAATGCCTTTTCATATACTTGCAAATCCTGTTGTTTATTACTATATATCAATGTATAAGATAGGTGTAAGAAATAAACGTCTGCTCCAAGCCATTTGACATGTAAATGTGCATTAGGACTCGCATTTATTTTCAAGAAAAAAAAATAGAAAAAGAATCTTTATCAACAATTATAATCCTCTTTATTTCTTTAAATTACGTGACTGTATTGCATTCCGATTACGTTAAACGCCCGACTAGCAAACCAGCAGGTACTCGCCATGTTTTTCTGTTATAAAATTTAAAAAAAAAAACGTTTCGTTTCCGGAAGCATCCTGTGAATGTTTTAATCAACATTTAAATTTAAAATATAACATTCTCAAAAAAATATACCGGTAATATAATGAATATTTTTTCATATATAATTTCTGCAATTATTTATAAATTAATAAATCTGATCAATATATTCCGTTTGTTGATCCGGAATATTTCTCTCCGCACAATATAATTTTTTTTTATTACTTTTGAAAATCATGGCAGTCAATGTCACCCATATCTAAATTAATTCTGAGACACATGAGGTTTCTGAACATTTGGCTTGAAGATGATTAAATAAATCTGACATCGTGTCTTTATCAGGCCAGTAGTACCACGTGGACAAAGTTTACAACCCGTCTTATACATGTATTTGCTTTTGTTTGCTTCTTTTTCCACAGTGATCAAAAACAAGTGGATAGGCCTACATCATTTATTGCATGAAATACATTGTATAAAACATGTGAACGAATATTCGAATATAAATTTTCCATTCGAATATTCGCGAAAAACTATTCGTTCGCGAATGTTCGAACATTCGTTTCAGCTTTACCCAAAACTTAGAGCGTGATCGTTATGAGTACTTAAATTTGAAAAGGTATACATTCAGTTAAGCAAATATAAATGATTTTGAATAATAGATATTGAATCTTAAAATCTCAACATTAGGCCATAATAAATAAATTGCTATATTGATTCTCATCCAAATTTTTTTAAAAATCGGGGCGGGCGGCTTTTATTTTATATTTTTCGATTTTGCAGATTTTTTAATGACCTAGTCAATCGGTGTAATTTTATCTACAATACCAGAATAAAAGACATAGTAAAGGTTCCATAATTATCTCTTACTTCACATCATCACCAATCTTTTCAACCAATGACCCTTGTTTAAAATATATACGTGTGTATTACAGCAATTAACATCTTTTCAGCTGTCAAAATCATGTTGACATTCGCGAGATTTAAAACGAAAGTAGAATGATAGATGAATACCGATCCCGATCAGAATTAAGACAAAGAAAAACAGAAATAAAAAAAAATCGAGGCGGGGGTTTAAAATCAGGGCGGGCGGGGATGAGAATCTAGGAATATTTTTATTATGGCCTTACCTTTCAATTTTATTACCAATTTTAAATTTTTTATATGCTAGCTATCATAAAAGCTGATCTAATTGTTATTACTATGTTTCTCCATTTCTTCCAATTCGCATTATTTTGTAAACCATGTCCAATCGTAATTCAATAGTACCTGATGGTTTGAAAAGGATTTTTACTTATTTTTTACATATTATTATGTTTCTTATTTATTCCATCAGCATCTAAACCCCAAGGCCAAGGTCTGAATGAAACAAATTCTAAAAATAAAAGGTGATCTTTAATTAAAAAGTGTGTTTTCAGCATGTTCACTCCCCGCCTAACTCTAAGAAATATAGGAGCCGGCTCTCAATTTTTTTCTGCTAATATCTTTCCATGAGTAAACTACTGTATGTATACTTTAAAATGCAGGCTTCATATTTAAGCGGCTTTGGTGCAGACAACAATGCACTAATAGACCGTTTCACGGTAACTGCTGTACTGCTCTTTTGCAGGGCAAAATGATATAGTTTGGTGAAATATGACGTAAAAGTAATTGTTTAAACATACGCCATTTACTTATCTTTCAACAAAAACTTCGCCAAACGTTATTATTTTGCCCTGCAGAAGAGCAGTACGGCAGTTACCGTGAAGGGGCTAATTCATGAATACTGCTAAGAAATCATTTACATATATACAATACACCTCACAAACATGTGTAGCGCTAATTTATGATTATGCCAACCCAGTGATTTAATATGCTAAAATTTTGAGAGCAACAAATCATATACACATATTACAGTATTCCAGTTTACAATTAGAAATGAAATCCAAATCTTGATCACTTCCATGTTTGAGAAATGCATATCTTACACATATTAATCAGAAATATTTTGACAGTGAAATCCTGTGGGAAAGTGGCAGCATGGCTGCCAATAAAATGTTAAAATAAAATAAAAATGTTTTTCCTACCTACTTACCCTATCTTTTCTAAGGTTAAAATAGGAAACACTACCTATTTATCAACTTTTAATTCGCCCACACAGGCCTCACTAAACAGCTAAAGACCAGACAGTCGCACCGTCTAGTATAATTTGTATGGGCATGAGGAGGATAGGCACTTGTTTCACAAAAAATGGGAACAAGCCTTAACCGCTTACCATATCCCGGGGGTGCTGGACTCATATAAATCCGTGGTTTGATTTTACAGGATAGCCATTAGGCCTATAAACATGATACAATTAAAAAAAAACGAGGTCTAGGTCGGGTCAAACTTTCCCAAACTGGCCAAAGTTTTACGAGCATTCATATTAAATGTTACTTTACGAACGTCTAGAAGAAATAACTGCATGCATGATTTACGTAGTTAAATAAGTTTTCAGCCTAATATCTTTTAAATATGATAAATAATCTACTTACCACATTCTCGGAGAAGCCATTGCCCGCAATAAATTGGTATCATCTGGGGACCAGTTTAAGCGTTCCGAATGAATCCTCAAACATTCGTTTTACGGTGCAGTGAGAAAATTACTGCGAGTCAATTTTACGGACTTATGGGGAAATTTTCAAAAATGACCACAAATCGAATAAATATTATAAGTAGAACACGTAGAATTCAAAAAACCCCATGACCATATTTGTGGGGAACGAGAGAGTTCCCCACAATTCTGAACTTTCCCCATAAGAAAGGTCCTTTGTCAGGTGTGAGTTCCCCACAAGTCGGTGAGCGCGAGTGCTCTCTCTCTCTCTCTCTCTCTCTCTCTCTCTCTCTCTCTCTCATTGATTTATATTATATTTATACTTAAATCATAAAATCAAGGAGTAGTACTTTTTTCTTGAAACTTTTTTTAAGGGCAGACGAGACGTTCGATCCTTAATAATATGTAAAAATCTCCAAGAGTTTTTAATTGAAGTATTGCTACATAAAGATGTTTACTCACAAAAAATTGAGGTACCTTACCAGGCATTTATGCAAGATACCAGAGGTAGTTTTTCTTATAATTTGATATTAAAGTTAAAACCGTTTATGTATTTCAGCAATTTTTTAAACATAAAGAAAACCAAATTATTTTTTTTTCAAACATTGACAGAAAGGCATAAAAATGTAACCTTCGGTATGTGTTGCAATAGAATTTAATATTGACTTAATTAATAAACAGAAATTCATTGTTTGTTTTCAAACAGAGCTTATAAGACCTAATAGTAAGGTCAATACCTTTGTGTCTAATTTGCTACTTAAACAGCTATGAAGAGTAAGTTCATGCAATGTAGGTCAGACTTAAAATTCATTCAACTTCAGAGTTGCTTTCAGCACAGTGTAAAGGGACATAATTCATACAATATCTACTGTCGTAATCAATATAAATTTATTTTCTAAATGATTTGTGTAACTGAATAGACGATTCAGTTACACAAATCATTAAGAAAATAAATCATTTGCACTGTTTACATTAATGTCGATTCCTGTGTTTCATTCAATAAATAAGTCATTCTCAAACAGATTTGAATGTGTACGTGTCAATGCTTGCATTTTATTTTATCGAAAAGAATTTCATTTTGTTTATATCTGTTTTTCTTAAGTCATTCAACAAAGCTGCACGTGTAATACAAAATTATTTATAGAAATTGGTTAATGTCGCTGTAAGCATTTTTACCTGACGCACGTGTATTTAATGAATGTGACACCCATTTTTCTTTACTTAGATAACAACCCTCCTGAATGAAAGTTTCTATATTCATATGAGGCAGAATTTTTTTCAAAATCTTATACGTGAAATCAGAAAACATTTACTGTGACCTTCAACTCGACAGTTAGATAAATCGACGGTGGTAATTTCTATTCCTACGTAGACACGATACATTCTGGTGAGCTTGAGACACATCTGATTCATATATATTATACTTAACAACGTTAATGGTAATCTAACAAGGTACCAATTTCATACCAATTGTTAGTCCATTTATCATACACTAAATTGACGACGGATTTTCCCGTTAGATCCCAACAAGGAGGACACACCTGTCGGCACACTCCTCTTCTGCATTTTATGCCACCTCTGATGTTTCGGAGGTTCGTGTTTACTCTGCTCGCATTTTGATTTTTTTTATGGACTTTGGGATTGAATACTTTTCGCTATCTCCATATCCGTACTTTCACCCTTTCTCATTTTGACTAATTAAACATGATTTGTCTTTAATGACAATAGCACAATGATATAAGGAATGGAAGAAAGTCTTATAAAATTCGTTCTAATCAGTTTCATTATCAAAACTTATATAATGTCATTAATAAGATACTAGTATTCTTATATATACATGCAATAGATCTCGCTTCTTCATGCCCCTTCACTACCATTATTTGAAAAACTTGGATGGCTGACCATTTATGAGTTAATTGATTTTCATAAATATGTATTACTGTACAAAACACTTCATGGTATGGCACCAACATATTTAAGAGACTCCTTTGAATTTATTTCCTCTAATAGTTATGTTCTACGATCTGAAACGAACTATGACCTTCATCTACCAAAATATAGAACAAATCAATTTAAAAATTCTTTTCATTATTCTGGAGTTCATGTATGGAACAAATTACCTTTGCATATCCGTTTCTCACCAACTGTACAAACTTTTCGTAAAAATGTAGAAAAATTCATTATAACATGTAGAAACTAAAAGTTATATAATTTCATGTTCTTGAATCAATCTGTATATGTACATGTTTTTTTCACGTCACGTTGTATTATTCATTATAATATTGTACGATGTTTTTAATATTGTATTATTGTGAATGAGTTTAGAGGGCCCCGAGGAAGACTACTGCATTGCACTAATCGGGTTACCCTCTTTAAATGGAGTATTATTATTATTATTATTATTATTATTAATAGGTATTTAGAAAAAAATCAACTTTATATATATGTTTTGTTACCTATTTTTCTAATGATTCACGCTTATATGATTTAAAAAAATAATAAGTTGTGAAATTCCATTCACATCCTTACGTGTACTGTATCTGTTCAATTATTAAAAAAAAAAGATTGCTTCCAGCCTTTAACATTAGGTTAATTTATGTGGTTTTCTTTGTGTCACAAACAGCCTCTCTAAGACAAGAGAGATAACTCTCAAATTCTAAATTTTGCATCAACTAAATTACTTTGACGCTATCTGCTAAATGTTGTCTAGTTTTTGTGAACTTATTTATGTTGGTAAAAACAAGGGTTCACTTTACAAAATATATTTAAACTATTTAAAAACGTTGCTAAATTTAGAGGTTCAGCGGGTTTTTAAATCCAATAAATAAATAAACATCTTTATCTTTAAAACTGGTCCTACAAAAATCAAAGTTCTGTTTTTGTCAACCGATCCAAGCAGAACTATTAACTTCGTTTGATATACAGGAAAAAGATTATCGAAATTTTAAACGAAAAAAGGTCATTTATTGACAAAATGACGAAACTACTAATACCGTATTATACATTTTGTAAGAAAAGTTAATAACACTCCATGAGCAAAATCATCTTAGTGTACTATGTAAAATGATTATAAATATAAAATGTATATTTCATAGAAGTAAGCTTTTTTAATCACACATAAAAATTGTATACTTGTACTATTAAACTATCCATTGTTGTATTATTAAGGAACGGAATTCTTTTGCATTATTATATCAATTTCTTTCCTCCTGTATTATCTGCATCTGTACACAAAAATAGAGAAAAAGATAAACTAGAAAAGAAAGATCAACAATAAAGTTCATATTTATTATGCCGAATCCCGTTGTTTTAAAATATAAAACAGACTCAACATAAAACGATCAGGAAATACATCATGAATGTGTTTGATTAGAAAATAACAGAATGGTTTACCTAGTGAGGTTTAATTAACATCATGGTCTCCCTTACTGAGGATCCGTCCTCTACTATAGGTTTCCATGGAGCGGCCCACATTGCCGGGGGCCAGGGACCGTTAAGGTAGGCGAGGTGGCAGTAGTTAAACCACCAGCCTCCTTCATTAGCTGCGGCACAGTTCGGACCCATAGCTCCGTCATTATCCCTGTCTGGAGTGGAGAAGAACATTCCAGACAGATTTCTCGTAGACTTCCCAGTGTCTAACATAGCGTCTCCTGTAGAAGTAAAGGTAACACCTGGATTATATATCAATAAACCTGATGTAATCTCTATTTTCTTTTCGTTATGATTCTTTTTTTTTTAAATTGACTATATCGATCTGAAAACAAGACAGGTTTACTAACTTATTTAAAATTCAATGAATACGAATGACCAATATAAAAATATCTTGTCTGATATGTGATGTCCCTATTATTTTGCTGCACGATATATCTTACAATATTTTATCTATGCTTTGGTGTTTATCTAGTCTAACTACAACACATTGGACTTTTAATAAATAATAAAAATAAAAAGGAAACTTTTATTTTAAACACTTATTCTCTCTCTCTCTCTCTCTCTCTCTCTCTTATCTCTCTCTCTCTCTCTCTCTCTCTCTCTCTCTCTCTCATATCATTTATCAATAACTAACCTAGGGTCCCGGTAGCTGGCCCACCAAGATAAAGTCTGTATTTGTCCGATTCATCACTAATAGCAAACTGTTGATAGAGTTCATACAGAGTTGTGCCATTTCTTAATGTGATGGAAACGTAGAGAGATGAGTTCCTTCCCTTTGTCAACTGCTGAATAACGTCGTTTCCTACAAACGCAATATGTATCGTTAGAAATAAATTAAAATTTCAGGAGTATAGCATACGTTTTAAATTAAAATAAATGAGGATTTCAAGAATATCAGACTTTAATTAAAATTTTTAGTTGCGCCATACCCTAAACCAATGTTATTTTTTAACTCTACGATTTAAAAAAGTTAACATCAGATTTGTATTATTTATAATGCACTCGTATTGATAGTGCTATCAAAGCGGATTTGCAAAATTATATTTTAATGGTACATACCCTGAATTCATCATACTATTGTAGAATGAGAGATTAACATAAGTACTTACCAATCCAGTAGGAGTCGTTAGGATTCCCGAACCCAGTCTTGTACTCCGCCCACGTTTTGTTGAATCTCACAGATCCGCCCACACGTCTCTGAATTGCCTTTGGGTTGAAAAAAGAAATAAATGCTTCATTTACGGTATTGTTTGGTTTTTTTAAAATATATGCATTTTATCTACTGAAGCCCGCATGTTACATGTACAAATGTAATTTCAAATAAAATTCAAATAGACAAATGTAATAAAAAGAAAGATATCTAAAAAAAATCTTACTGTCCACCCACCTCCCTCGGTTTCCATGTCACAATACACGCTGACTTGGGTCTGGTTTTCAAACGGATGAATTTCATAGACACCGGACTGTGTTTGTCCCTTTATATTGTGGTCCTTACAATCCTGTTTGAGTTTGACATCTGTATGACAAAAAAATCATAGACATTGTGATTATAAAAAGAAGAAAACGTAGAAGAATAAGAAGAGAGGAACAGAAAGAGAATGCACCTTCGTAAATTTCGGCAATTTTTTTAGTAAACTTCTTTTCAAGTTCCTGAATCTTTTCCTGGCAATTACTGTTTACTCTTTTCTGCTCCTCAGTCAGAGAATCAACCTTTCTTTGTAATATTTCCATGTTTTTCTTCACAGAATTGACGTCATCCAGAGCTGTCTTGACGTCATTGACAACGGATACTCGTATTAGTGTCTCTTGATTGACGAGCTGACGGAGAATATCGATCTCATTTCTTTCGTTTATCAGAGCAGTGGCGTTCTGATCGTTAGTACCGGTTAACATGGAAGCCGTCTTGACTTGTGATACAGACATGAAAATCAGTACTAGTACTAAAAACATCGTCATCCTTTCAATTTTGTTGTGAGATTACCAGAGAAAGAGAATTTTGTACATCAGTTAGATAATGCACATTGTATATATAGAGACATTTGGGGATTTCCTCATTCAAATGATGTCATGAGGTGTGTAAAGAGATGTCTAGATAATGCGCAAAAATTTAGTGTGTAAACATCAGAATACTTGACAGTGTTACCCTTGACAGTACTTGATGTGTGCAGTTAAACAGGAATCACGAAGTGATAAACAGATGTCTACAAAATGCGCAAAAATTTAGTGTGTAAACATCAGAATACTTGACTAGGTTACCCTTGACAGTACTTGATATGTGCAGTTTAACAGGAATCACGAATATTGTGATAAAGAGATGTCTAGATAATGCGCAATTTTTTTTTTGTGTAAGCATCAGAATACTTGACTAGGTTACCCTTGACAGTACCTGATGTGTGCAGTATAACTGGAATCACGAATATTGTGATTAAGAGATGTCTAGATAATGCGCAAAAATTTAGTGTGTAAACATCAGAATACTTGGGAGTTCCTATTGTTTGAAGTATAACAGGAAACATGTATATTGCGACGAAAGATAATTATCTCACAAAGATACTTCTTATTATATCATTATGTCATTAACATATTTACTTAACGTAAAAGTATAAACAATAACAAAGTCAGAAGTACTTAAGCAATAGAAACTATTTACATTTACAAGTTAAAGGAAACAAAGCACTGTTTACGACCACATGCTAAGTATTTACGTCACACTTAATATACTGTTATTTATGGCTATATGTAACAGAGGACATCCGAAACTTAAATCCGCAATATCATGCTTTATTTTGTTTTTAAACTGCCGGATTTATTTTACATCAGCTGTAGACATTGATGCAAAAGTTTGTTAAATTATTATAATATTATTATGGTACTAGTAAAAAATGTTCAAATAAATTGTCCGTTCTAAATTAATAAGTTTATAATTAATGATATGAAATACCACAAAATACTAGTTAGTCAATTATTTATATACTTAATTGATGACGGATCCCGATCATGAGAATGAATACACGGTTGGTGTGACTGATCGGCAGTTGATGCTAAATCGTATTTGCTCTATTTCTGTTTTGTGTTGTTTTATGGACTTTAAATCTTAAATACTGTTCGTTATCTCCCTTTGTATCATTCACAAGAAATTTTATATGACTATATATTGAATAAAAATGCCTATGTAACTATTTAAGATGACAAATTAATAAATGCAATTTGATCCACATGAAAACATTTGTTTCTATATTTTTCTTTTCAAAATACCATTTATTCCTTTACATTTAAGTTATTGTTAAAACTGAATTCAGCGTTTTTTGCTATGCTCCATTTCTACCATGAAACTTTCGGTCTTTTGATACTAACAGGATCAGGGGGCTGAATGACACCTGTCATAACATTACGAAAGTACTTTGTCTTCTATTTCCACAAACATGTAACCTTACAACTCTAGGGTCGATGCACTCTCCCTACACTGTGAAAATCTTAACTGAGCGATGAAGGATATGGAAATAACAAACAGTATTCAATCTCAACGTCCATTAAACAAATATACAAAATAAGAGCAGAGTAAAACATCAGAGGTGGGATCAGGTGCCATGGAGGAGTGAGCATCCCCTGCCGACCGATCACACCCGCCGTGTGTTCGTTGTTATAATCAGGAAATAACGGAAAAAATCCGTGGTCAATTCAGTGTATAAATAATGGATTTACAATTGGTATGAAAAACGTCAGTCAGCATTTCATTCAATGATAAATTACGATGTCACGGCTTCTATGCATACGTCCTGGTCACTGCATCAAAAATATGTAATCCCTAGTAGACCTTTTAATAGATATAGTTTATACATTAGCAAAGTTCCCAGACCACTTGGTTTTAAGTAACTCCAGTTATAATTGTCAGCCGAAGTAAGGGGATTTCTAAATTATAATAAACAAAACAGTGGTATGATACCTTTTATATCATTTACCTAAAAGCGAAGAAAGGAACAAATATTTAGATATTTTTTATCAAAAAAGTTATATAATTTCATAGTAAAAAAAATAAAGTTATCTTTCTTTATTTTGATGTTCCTAAAGATTTTTCTTGACGTTGAATAAATATATTTTCTTTCAAAGCACATTAAAAAAGGTTTAAAAGGTCCCAAACTTAAATACATTCTACTTTCACTTTGGATCGAACTAGGGTTCCAACTTCTCCAACGAATCATTACAAGTTATAAGTCTCAGATTTATAGGGACTCAATCTTTACCCCTTTGAACATATATTACCCCATTTCAAACTATCAAAGCAACTAAACGTCCATTTTTTTCCTAAAACATGATTTGCTTCTGTCCTAGAAGTAAACAAGTGTTACTCTTACATCACAAGTAATATCATTTGGTGCTCTTTTTAAAAACAATTTCCCCAAAATTCTAGTATAAAAAAATATTTCGTAAGGATCCTTGTTAAAACTTTCGATAGATAATGTTTTAATACTGGAATATGAATTTTACTATTAATACTGGAATATAAATTTTACTCTAAATTCACATAAATTAAACAGATCTTTTTTAATTTGAGGGCGAGAAAGCCTCTTGATTGATTGATTGATTGTATTCTGTTTATCGTCCCTCTCCAGAATATTTCACTGATATGGAGACGTCACCATAGCCGGTGAAGGGCTGCACATTTAGGCCTATGCTCGGCACTCAGGGGCATTGAGCAGGGAGGGGTCTTTATCGTGCCACACCTGCTGTGACAAGGTGCCTCGGTTTATACGGTCTCATCCGAAGGACTGCCCCATATAGTCGCCTTTTACGACAAGCAAGAGGTACTGAGGAAATATTCTAACCCGGATCTCCACGGGGCGAAAGACTCTTGACAACGGGCTGAGACGTGGATATCTCAGCCCCGAGGGCCAAAGAGTCCCTTGACAACAGATAGAGACATAGATATCTCAGCCCCGAGGGCCAGAGAGTCCATTGACAACAGATCGAGACATAGATATCTCAGCCCCGAGGGCCAGAGAGTCCCTTGACAACAGATCTAGACATAGATATCTCAGTTCGGAGGGCCAGAGAGCCCCTTGACAACAGATCGAGACATAGATATCTTAGCCCCGAGGGCCAGAGAGTCCCTTGACAACAGATCAAGACATAGATATCTCAACCCCGAAGGCCAGAGAGTCCCTTGACAACAGATCGAGACATAGATATCTCAGCCCCGAGGGCCAGAGAGCTCCTTGACAACAGATCGAGACATAGATATCTCAGCCCCGAGGGTCAGAGAGCCCCTTGACAACGGCCAGAGAGCCCCTTGACAACAGATCGAGACATAGATATCTCAGCCCCGAGGGCCAGAGGGCCCCTTGACAACAGATCAAGACATAGATATCTCAGTTCCGAGGGCCAGAGAGCCCCTTGACAACAGATCGAGACATAGATATCTCAGCCCCGAGGGCCAGAGAGCTCCTTGACAACAGATCGAAACATAGATATCTCAGCCCCGAGGGCCAGAGAGCTCCTTGACAACAGATAGAGACATAGATATTTCAGCCCCGAGGGCCAGAGAGACCCTTGACAACAGATCGAGACATAGATATCTCAGCCCCGAGGGCCAGAGAGTCCCTTGACAACAGATAGAGACATAGATATCTCAGCCCCGAGGGCCAGAGAGTCCCTTGACAACAAATCGAGACATAGATATCTCAGCCCCGAGGGCCAGAGGGCCCCTTGACAACAGATCTAGACATAGATATCTCAGTTCGGAGGGCCAGAGAGCCCCTTGACAACAGATCGAGACATAGATATCTCAACCCCGAGGGCCAGAGAGTCCCTTGACAACAGATCAAGACATAGATATCTCAGCCCCGAAGGCCAGAGAGTCCCTTGACAACAGATAGAGACATAGATATCTCAGCCCCGAGGGCCAGAGAGTCCCTTGACAACAGATCGAGACATAGATATCTCAACCCCGAGGGCCAGAGGGCCCCTTGACAACAGATCAAGACATAGATATCTCAGTTCCGAGGGCCAGAGAGCCCCTTGACAACAGATCGAGACATAGATATCTCAGCACCGAGGGCCAGAGAGCTCCTTGACAACAGATCGAAACATAGATATCTCAGCCCCGAGGGCCAGAGAGCTCCTTGACAACAGATCGAGACATAGATATCTCAGCCCCGAAGGCCAGAGAGCTCCTTGACAACAGATCGAGACATAGATATCTCAGCCCCGAGGGTCAGAGAGCCTTTTGACAACAGATCAAGACTTGGATATCTCAGCCCCGAGGGCGAGACACTCATACTTCCTATTCGCTGTGTCATGCGCCTAGTCCAAAAGGTCTGTATCAGGGGAGATGCATTAATAGGTATAAATGTTATAAAATTAGAATTTAATTCAATGTTGAAATTCACAGAAAGTAAAGCTGCCATTGTAAGATGTATTAAAAATCGATATTTAGTCTGATTCCCTGTCCAGACATCTTCATTCCGCATTGCTCCTAAAAAGGAACAAAACATGTGTGATTTTCAATTTATTACAACACAAATAATGTGTAGCTGTAGTGGGAGCATTTGGTGGAGAAAATTATCAAAACTTTTATAGATAGTTTTCAGTAGACCAAAATTAAGAAGATTTATTTCCCTTCGGCCGCCATATTGTGGGTCTACATGCTAATATTCCTTCATAATTCAAACAAATTTAACTTTTTATACTGGCTATTGTAGGCTGTGAAGCATTGTTTTTCTGACAATTATACCTTTGTTAGAGCCTCCTTTATTTCATTATGTTTATTTCATAACAATTCTCCCCAAAAATATTTCTGCTACACCCTAGTATATTTGGTGGGACAAAGAGGGAAAATTACCTGTTACCCACAAGATGGCGGCCAATGGGAAATAACTCTTGTTAATATGGGTCTACCGAAAACAATCTATTCCTTCAGGAAATAGTTCAACTGCAAAACATAATCCTTCGGATTTTTTCTATTTGATCTATATGTATGTAGGATAACATATGATTTGTAGTTGGTTGTGTGATTTTCATCCCTGATCATATCCAACAAAAAATTCCTGGTAAATTCTTTACATCTCATGTTTAAAATACACCACAATCGATATTTGACACAGGTTTGTATATATAGGACTCCACTTTATTTTACTTCCTTTGGCAAACCCATTATGACTCACCACTGTGGGATACAAAATCAATATCACATGAGCTATATCAAAGGGTTAAAGGGTTAAACTTGGGATGATAGACATTATGTAATTAAATCTCAATAAAATTCAAAATATGTGTATAAATAAATTAAATTAAAAGTATGATAAATATGATATAACATGTTTGCAAATTATGCGCCTACGGTTCGAAAAAGAATTCTCAAAACGTTAGTTATTGTAAATGAAGCTGAATAAATTTGACGTCAATCAAAGCTAGTACCTGATGTAGCTTATTTGAAGAAAAATGTGCACGAATTCATAAATAACACAACTAAAAATGAAATAACTCTTAGAGTATGAATATAGTATAAGTGAAACAGGAATAAATATACGTGCGTTGGAACTGAAAATATTATAAGGTTGTTGAACTTATATTGGTGAATATTGGCACGGGTTGGCTGTTCAAATTCACGAGCCTGCGAGTGTATATGAACAGCCACCGAGTGCCAAAATCCACCAATATATAACTTCAATAACTCCTTTATTATATAGCTAAAACATTTTGAAATAACTTTAAAACATCTTCAACCAAATAAAGGGAAATAATTGATTTTTTTTTCAATATCGGTATTCAAATAAACGTTTGTCCAGTAAGCGTTCAATATCGCATCATTCTGATGACCTAACCGAGCGATTTGATTTGCTTATCTTGGTTTTAATGGGTCTAAAAAGTACTAAATTTGAAACAAATAATTTTACTTTGTGGAAAAAATAAACACATCTAACCTAAATGCCACTTCATTTGGTTAATTTAGCTGGCGTTCGATATTGAACGCTCGTATTTGGAATGTTTCGGGCATACTCATATGCTTAATACAAAGTCAGCATTCAATAAAACGTCAAGATATTAAACACTAAAATTCTGTAGATTTTTGCTTTCCTATTATAAGAGACCATTTATTAGCTATATACTAATATAATGTTATTCTTCAAAAAAAATTTCGTATCTTTTGATCCCATATGTGTTCATTTTTTCTGTTTAGTTCCTGTCCCCTCTCTCTTTCTCTCTCTCTCTCTCTTTCTTTCTCTCTCTATCTTTCTCTCTCTTTCCAAGCATCTTGACAGTCAAGAATATAACAATTCACAAATACGCCAACTAAATTCACAAATTTAAACAAGGAAGAAAATAAAGCAATTTTTTTTAATTTCACACCCATGAAAACTATTTGCTTCGTTTAATTAACAGCAGAAAATTCAATATAAATTAAAATGAAAAAATGTTATTTATTGACAAAATGACGAAACTACTCATAAAATATAATAGGCCTACTTAAAAGTAAAATTAATAACACATCATGAGAAAACCAACTTAATGTACTTTGTAGAATTTTCATTCATATCAAATGTATATTTTATTGAAGGAAACATTTTACTGACACGAATAATAGCATACTATTACACTATCAATAGTTGTATCTTTAAGGATAGAATTCTACTGCATTATCTATCCATTTCTCTCCTCCTGCATTATCTGCATCTGTAGACAAAAAAAAAGAGAGGAAAAATTATTATACCATAAATTTTAAAATACAAAACAGAAAATGATTTTTAAAAAAATAGATAATGAATTTGATTGATTAAAGAATGACATATAGTTTACCTAGGGACTTTTGATTAGCATCATTGTACTATTTATAGATAATCCATACTCTATTGTGGGATACCATGGGTAGGTCCAAGACTCCGGGGACCAGGGACCGTTAAGGAAGACTCGGTGACAGTGGTTTAACCATCAGCCTCCTCCCCAGTGAGCAGCTCAGTTATCACCACTTTACCTGTCACTATCCCTGTCCTCTGTATACAGCAGCACAGTTACCACCACTCCACCTGTCACTATCCCTGTCCTCTGTATACAGCAGCACAGTTATCACCACTCCACCTGTCACTATCCCTGTCTGGGGTGTAGGAGGACATTTTATACAGATCGGCGTTTTTATCCCCGGTGTTTAGCATGCTGTCACCTGTAGAAGTAATGGTAATACTTAGATTATTTAAGGAATGATGCTTATTTCAAATTATGTTATCCGATATAACAGAACTTGAGGCAGTTTACGCTTCATTTCTTAAAATTTGATATCAAAGTAGACAAAGAAAATATTTCCTGCGGAAAAGGGCTTCCAAGTGAGCATTATTTTAAAAGTAACGTCGAGGGGAGTGATACGTTTTTGACGTAGTTCATTGTGACGTAGGCGAGTTATTTAATACGAAATGGATAAAACAGTTTAACCAATCAATTGACGCGCTACAAGTGAAATTAAATTATTATCATTTATCCTGATGTTGCCTCTTTATTCTATTCGTTGTGTACATTTCGATAAAAAAAAAAATGACTACTGTAGAAGCATAAATGTTCTTGGGGATAAAATTTCGTTGTTTTGAAGCCAAACCTATTCAATATATAAACAATATAAATTTTCACGTGGGATTTAATTTTGTTGATAATTGTAAACAACGAAATAAACGAAATTTAGCCCCATACGAATATTTCTGCTTTTACAGTATATCTGACTTAAAATAAAGTCTTTTACTTTATTAAACCATTCAGCAAATACGAATGACGAATAAAAATAACATCTTGTCTGACATGTGAGATCCCTCTTTTTTTGCTGCACGATGTATCTATTTTTATCTCATACGTGTTCGTCATACAGGCCGTTGGATAAACTTATGCTTTATCAACGGGTAGATGCTTTATCAATAGCACTTCCGGTTTTTACACAATTCTTCGCTTTAAGATTTCATTTTATTGAAACTTTTATTTGTGAAAATTGATACCCTTATAAAATGAATGATTTAGGGAAATAATATCGTTGTTTCATCGGGTATTATTTTAAAACATTTCTGTGATGTCACATGACTGTGTTGATCACTTGACAGAGATTTCAGGTATTCCTAATTGTTGTTTAAAACTAACTTTGGCACAAGTGCAAAACAAAAATAATGTTCAAAGTTTGTTATATAGATCAATACATTGTGATCTCTGGTACATTGAATGTGCAGGGGAAAGGTTAATTTTTTTTTTCTTTTAGAAAATATTTTACGAGAAATTCAACTTTACAAACATAAGAAGAGGTAATTTCCACTCTTTGTCACGATTTATATAAAAATGGATGAGCTACATACGATTATCCAGCAAAATTCAGTTAGAGGACATACTTCTCTTGTATAATAAAGCAGAATATCTTCAATTTATCCTTGTCTTTCACTTGTGCAAGTACAATATAAACACTATTCATAAATTCTAACTCTTTCTACGGACCTGTAGGGGGAGAGTTTTTTCACAAAATGTTTGCCTTTGTCTGAATATTTGCATATTGAACAACACAAGGAATAGAGATATCTAAATTTCAAATGTTCAACTTCATAACAGCATACTCGAGCTTACAAAACAATCTTTACACTTTAACTAAACATCAAGTTCCCCAAATAAATCTACACGTCACGTAATAATCATTTCACTTTCCCCGTCATGTCAGCTCAAATATGCAGCTACTTGACGACATATTCTCTCATTCTATCAAGCAAGAAAAGTAACTGCAGTTTGAACAGTTTGATATATTACAGGCAGCATTATCCAAGCTGCGTGATATTATTTTGATAAAAAAATGATTGTGAGTTTTCATTGTAACATTCAATTTCCTATGCACATAATGATTGTTTATAGATCAATGATAGTATCAGATAAGTGTTCTTTTGTTTTATGTATCAGATTATGAAATGAAAACTTCGACAGATATCTTCAAAATTTAATCATTTTAATTATTACATCTTTATTCGTAAAAAGATATTAAAGTTAAATCGATGTCATTCCCTTTACCATTAAATTAAAAAAAATATATTTATATATTAATTATTGCAAGATAATTTAGTTCTATCTTTAAACTGAGTACACGAAGTTTACCAGGTGAATTTTTAGATTTGTTAATAATTTGAAACTGTAAATAAAAATTTGTTAATAGTTTAATCATAAGTGTCATTTATTCACGTTTTTGTCTTAGATTTATTAATTCTATGTATCAAATAATGCAATAAATTTTTCTTGAAGGTTCACACTGATTAAAACAAAATATTTCTCTCCTAAAAATTTAAACTTATGTCAAGGAGTGATTTTGTGTATATTGCTTTTACTCTGATGTTTCAGCATCTGTGTAGTATTTATCAAATTTGACATCCCCCCTCGTCCCACAATACCAATGAAGGCATTGTGAGTTATATGTTTAGAGTAGAGATAAAAGCTTGAGCATTTCCTGTCCTGAGAATTCTGTGAAAATTAATGTCAACCATTCTTTCTTTTGAAGTTACATTTGAGTTTCATTGGATACCTTATAAATGTGGGCGGAGTTTAGGAGAAAGCTATGAGACGTGAGATGTGTGTATTAGGCTAGAGTCTTAGTTTTTATAGTTTTAACGATTAAATGTAACCTTTGGAATTCTATGAATAAACAGTGAAAATGAAAACATGTATTGACGAGTACTATTTTCAAGGATAATATCCCATCGTCACAATTGGTGGAGAATCCAGTTGATCCGTTGAATCTAGTGAAATTCATAGAATATAGTCCTGAAAATGACTTCAGAAAATGCTGGTCACGAGACAACAGGCATTACAACTACTCGAACCAATTGAAGAGACCATAGATAGAGAAAGTTCTAACAGCAGATCCGAGCAGAACGATTCGAAAGGTAAAAATATGGCAACTGAACTTAATGCCGCAATTCAAGAACTTATAGGTGTTATGAAAGAACAATCAAACACAGAACCAAACAACACAAAGAAGAATAGTGTGTTCAAAAATGAAAAAGCATCAATCTCTGGATATCCCGTTTTAGAAGTTGGACAAAGATTGCTGGAATTGCTACAGATGCTGGAGCCATATATGATGCACTCAAGTTGCTAGTACCCGATACCGATGTCAACTGGCTGGAGAGCATCGAGTTTACAAATGCAACCGATTTGTATGAGCAAGTAACAGAACACTTCAACAGCAAAACCCCAATATGGCTGCTGGAACAAACCCTTTGGAGTAGGGCCATGACTAAATCAGAAACAATAGAAGACTACATTAAGGACATTGAGAAGGTCTGTACCAGACAGCAAAAATCAGCAAGAGAGAAGATTACTGCTTTCGTTAGAGGTCTGCCACCCAACATCAGGATCAATGTAATGCAGAATAATTCACAAACTTGGGAGGAAACAACGAAGAGAGCCCGTCTTGCACAAGAAGCAAGCTCCTTGGAAAATACGAGGCAATCTCCAAAGGATCTCCAGTCCATCGTCAATGTGCAAACAAAGTGCATTGAGGAATTAACGAAGGTCGTGGGTGCGCTTCAGGCACAGTCCACCGTGTGTCCGATAGGAGAGCCACCGTCCAGAGATGCACACGTTCGGTGCCAGTTGTGTTTCAAGAAGGGCCACTCCGCACGCGAATGTCGAAATGATAACCGAAAACAAGTGCCGACAGA
>NW_026941160.1:0-12800 GCF_032062105.1 Saccostrea cuccullata
AAAATTGACACTATCAATTAATTGGCAGTATAATAATTGGGCCTACGTTGGCCTTATATAAATATCCCATCTTTTAAACACCTTACCAAAACAACACTTGTGTGTATTACAAACATTGTGCCAATGTTGAGCCAACATACTACTACCAACTTGATAGGACACGTTCCTTAAGGGTGTATTAGAAACAATGGGCCAACGTTGGACCAACATAATACTATCAACTTGATAAGACATTTCTTTAAGGGTGTATTAGAAACATCGGGCCAATATACTACTTGAACTTGATAAGGCACTTTCTTAAAGGGTGTATTACAAACAATGGACCAACGTTGGGCCAACATACTACTACCAACTTGATGAGACATTTTCTTTAAAGGTGTATTACTAACAATGGGCCAACGTTGGGCCAACATATTACTAACAACTTGATAAGACACATTCTTTAAGGGTGTATTACAAACATCGGGCCAACGTTGGGCCAACATACTACTACCAACTTGTAAATACACTTTTCTTTAAGGGTGTATTATAAACATTGGTCCAACTTTGGACCAACACCAGGATCCTTCCTTCCTTGAGAACTAAAGTGAATGGAAGTTGCTTACGTTGGACCAACGTTGGGCCAACATAGGAATTCTGTCATGGTCAAGAAGGTTGACTTGGTAACATTGGTTCAACGTTGGCCCAACGTTGTTCCCCCAACACCAACCATACAACCTTTTACAAATGTTGGCCCAACATAGTCATGCTATCTGGGTATGGGAGAGGACTATCTAAATTTTTGGACCTTTAATATACAATAAATAGTCAATAAAATATGTTCAAAACAAAACAAAGCTATGTAACGTTTTCAAGTGAAGAAATATAATCTATTTTGAGTAACAATAGAAATCGTCTTCACAATCGCTGCTAGTTAGGTATGTTATAAGTTGCATTTTGATCGTTTTTAAAAACTGCAGTTCCAACCATCTAATTCAAAACTCGAAACATTCAGTATCTATACGTTTATTCCTTCACGTGATTACTGCAAGCTTAAGGTAAAAGTATTAAACAAAAGGAACTGGGTGCAGTATATATATGCGCTCTATAAGATACCCCCTGCTTCAAATTCTATTACAATGGCAAAGTCCAATCACATTACAAGATATATAAAGGCTGCAAAAGAGACCTATATCATAAATATGTGTAAAAGTATCATTATATTTTATCAAGGGCTATAGGGGGAGTTGCATATAAGAAAAAGGTACGCTTGATAATATAGAAAAATGGCAATGACAATGTTGTGCGTTGGGATACCCAAAATAAGTGATCGATCAAAGAGTAAATTATATAAAGGTGCATGCATAATGACACTATGTTATCAGATTCGGGAAAAGTTTCGTTATAATTTTATTCGATGATGTATATGAAGTTGCAAATAAGAGGTATGGGTACACAAAGCTTAACAGACGGTCGTATGGACACCCCCATTATTTTACATGTTTTTCAAGCGGGGGCATATACATGTAAGACTCCAAAGTGCGATGGTGACGCCAAAGTCTGATGGTCTCGCCAAACCCCGATGGTCTGCGCCAAACCCTGATGGCTCGCTGTCTTTACGGTTGCTAAAGTTCGATGGTCACGCCAAAGCCCGATGGCTCGTATCCTATGAGACACGTTGCGCTAAAGTCCGATGGTCTGACACGCCAAAGTCCGATGGTGCGGATGAACAATCAATGTTTATGACGTCACAATAATCCGACGTCAATCCTTGACACCGTTGTCCTGCATTCAAAAGCCATCATTTCTGAATTCGTTCCTTGAATACAATTTATTGATTTTGTTTATTGCTTGCACTTTCCAGAGATATTAGGAATAGTCCTCGCACACCATTCGATTGATTAGGGATAGTCTTTGCATTGCACACCGCGAGAGATTTAGAGTTAGTCCTCGCACACTAGTCTTGCACCCACCCAAGATATCTAGCTTAAAGTTGATACACACTTTTCGAGCGTTTAGGGTTAGTCTCGCACCTATCTGAGAGAAAAGGTTAGTTTTCGCATTTATTTATTTATACATATTTTTTAAAGACCTTTGTATGGCGCGGTATTGAGGTTTGGCGCAGTAGTATTATGACGTCATAAACGTTGTTTTCTACACCATCGGACTTTGGCGTGTCAAACATCGGGGTTTGGCGCAGACCTTGGCGTGCCCATCGGACTTTGGAGTCCCATCGCACTTTGGAGTCCTACATACAAATATTGTTGGACAGGTAATTCAAAGTTAAGATGACAGAAGGGTTAAAAGTTTTAATTTTTTACTTACGATCCCCTTCCAAATGTAAGTATGTAGACATGCATTCGTCGGGGTCATAGTTACACTGCCGTAGGAGGGCCAGGATATCCTGCCTGTCCCTCCAGGTCGGCAGGGCTTCTTCCACCTGGTCAACCACTTTCCCCACCATCTCATGATGGAGTTCCCAACCTATCGGTAGCCGCATCCACTGACCTCTAGTGTGGTCATAGAAACAGTGGATGTTGTGTTTTCTCTAAGGATTAACAACGCAAAATTATTTCATCACGAATATTAATTTTTTAAAGATAGTTCTTCATCTTTCTTTATAAGTTTTTTGCATTTAACTCCAGACATACATGTACATGGAATATGTAGGTGGGAATGCGGTACCTTTTGGGTTGATAAAGGACATACCTGGAATATGTAGGCGGGAATACGGCCCCTTTTTGGGTGATTTAGCACCCCCTCCTGATTTAGAACATACCTGGAATATGTAGGTGGGAATACGGCCCCTTTTGGGGTGATTAAGAACCCCCTCCCTGTCGTCCTGACCGCTGGAGGATTGTTGTTGATACCCGGGCTGTTGTTGACGACCCCCCGAGGCCCCGGCTCCAGACGACTGCTGAGACTGTTGTTGTTGTTGTTGTTGAAGACGTCTATTCTCCTGAGAAAAAAACGCAAATGTTTAACAAGCAAATGATTAACACTGTATTACTTCCCGATGTTCAGCTTCAGACGATTGATCTTTTTTCGCATTTTCTTGCTTAATTTCTTTTTTCTGATCAACACAGAATTTTTGTATGCAAAATCTACTTTTGTCACAAATGAAAGTACATGTATTGTAAAAACGCAAATTTTCGGGATTGTGGGGGTTAATTTTTGTTTTGTAGCATGAAGAGACCCGTAAATTCATGTCCACTAAGAAACGTTAATAGAATGTCCATCATAGACAATCAGTTCTATACATTTCTGAAAACACAACAAATCCCGCAAATGTAGAGGATTATGGTAAAGGTTTACAAAATTATAGGTAAATTATCAAACATAATTTGATTCTTTCATATCGACACCTGTGGGAGACCAATAATGAAAAGTCAATTTTTGTTTCTTCTTCTTCAAGAATCCAGAGCATGAAGAGCTTCTAACAGCTGCTGCAATATCTGTTAGGACAAACCCAGATAGACGAGCATGGTCTCCCTTTCTGCATAGTTCCCAGTCTAGTATCTGTACCATAGTAAGATTAAGAGCTTTCAACCGTATGAATTGTATGCAGTCTAATTATCCTTGAATGAATTTTAGCTTTGTAGGTAAATATGAACTATGATACTTGTAACAAATAAATAGTTGACAACTCTCAAAGATTTATTTACATGTATTTTGAAGCTACAGTATAAAGCAGGCGAGAAACATGTTTCTGGAACACTACATGTTGACTTGATATATCCCAGTGAATTTCAAATAAATGACAGCACAGAGTCGGCCATAAATATTTCATATTTATATATGAATATATATATATATATATATATATATATATATATATATATATATATATATATATATATATATATATATATATATATGAATATATATATTTATATTCATATGTTTCATATTTGGATGTTTTAATTACAATAGACGATAAAGGCCACTTAACAAATTAATTGCTTGACAAACAAGATCTCTTCATCTTTTCCTTCTCAACTTTATGTTTATTTATGTCTCCTAACTTATTCGCTACTCAAGAGCTTGCTCTGATGTTAGGATCAATTTTAAAAGCAAGGCATGCCACTCAGTGATAAGTTGATACTGTTATACAGGGATTTTAAAGAACATAAAGGCTTGTTTAAAATCGCCATTTTATAAATTCCATAATCTCTATGACCTTAGCTTATATAACCTTTCAATCATTGAGCCGTATTTTGGTTGACTTGTCTCATACCAATTGTTAGGTCTTTGGGTTTTTTTTTCTCTGAATTTGACAACAGAAAGTTACATGTACTCCAATCTAGTCAATACAAAAGGTTTACGGCGGGTGAGACTGGTCAAAAAGGGATGGTTACTTTTCTTAGGCACCTGATGCAAGCTCTAGAATCTCCAGGGGTACCTGTTTAATTCCCGCCTCACACATTTGTATTGTTTAAAGATGTTTTTTGAGATTGTTCAATGTTCGTTGTTTTTCCTTTCATATCAGAAATAAAAGTTATACTATCATATAAAAATATTATTTTTAAGAAAACTTTAAAGTAAACAAAGTATTGATTGTTTTTAGGTAAGAAATCTTACAGTTTGTTTCGGGTGTTTGACGGACGTAGTGATAAGTAACCGTTCTTTATACCATCTCTTTGGAAAGGGTTGCCATTCCTGCAAATTAGGATATTAAACGATTGCTGAGTGCAAATTATATATATATATATATATATATATATATATATATATATATATATATATATATATATATATATATATATATATATATATATATATATATATATATGTATGTATATATATATGAAATATTGCTTAGGGAGACCACGGAAGATATATTATCTGGCTTAGGGAGACCGCTGGATTAAGGCGACCTTTTTTGGTCTCCCTAATATTTTGACCTCATGAGTATTGCAAATGTCGTGTTTTTGGTAAATAAACAGTCTTCCATTAGATAAAAGTGATGTTTTTGTCTGCGATTTAACATTAAAAAGTTGTCAAATTTCTATCATATTACCTGAAAAAGAAAAGAATGTATTACCTGTGTATAATTTCAAAGGATATTTTTTCAGCATTGTGGAGACCACGGAAAACGTGCAATTTAACAAAAAATCTTGCATATATAATTTTTTCCGCGTTAAATTATTTTAAATGAGTGTTTCTTCGACTTATTTTTCCATTTTTTATGTTAAAAAACTAAAGAGGAAAAATATTCTAAATTTATGCATCAAGTTCTGAATTCTTAGCAAGTGCTTTCCGTCATTTGTTCCGAATACCATCGGAATGCCTCTTCAGTTTTCAGAAAATGACCTTTCAACACCATAATTGTTGAGAAAGAGTTGTATTGCGGTAAGTAACTTAAATAATATAGTAATATATTTTTTTTAAATACACAAGGCAAGCATTGATTTTTTTTGGGGGGGGGGGGGAGGGGGGGGGTGTAGTAATTTTACTTTGAAGAAGGAAAGATTATAAATACGTATTTGAACCTGAAGGAAATTCGAAATAAAGTTGATATCAGTATATTCTTTTACACAAGTCCACAAACAAAATTTAAAGACAAAGCCGAATATAGAAAAAAAGTATCGCAAGCTGAAGCACCTATTCAAGCTATATGCTTGTGTCCCCTCAGAAATAACGTTTACCTCTTAGTCTTATGATCATTTCTTTCTTTTGCCTTATGATCTTTTTTCATTTGCTTATCACCAATTTTTTGTTGGTAGCCTCGCCCAACCTGAATCTGATAGGGTGTTTTGGTTGTACTACCCCCCCCCCCCTTTTTCAATTACCTTACCCCTACACTGTACATGAAAACTTTAAAGTTTATATTTCAAGGTGTTGGAAATTCATTTTTTTCATAACATTATTTATTTTGTATTTCTATTAATCAACAATTCATTGTCGCAGTCTATAACCTGTAGTTCCCTGCATTATTTTCAGCAATATTCGGTGACAGAAATATGAGATTAACCCCCCACCCCCCATCCCCAAACAAATGAAACTGAAAAATGTTTGGTTGTTTTAACCCCACTTTTAACTGAAATATTAATTTTTTTTTATATTATTTAATTTCGTTTATATTTTTATAAGTTTATTTCGTATTTTTCCTTTTAAAATTAAGTCAACAAATATGTGCACGAGTTAATAAACTAGCCTGGTTCCCTGCATTTTCAGTGACAGACTCAGAGAACCAGAATATTTCAGAGAAGAACGACGAGATCAACGAGGAGGCTCAAAACAGTATTGAGGTTTGTTTATTTTGTATTTACACTTTTTAAATTAGGCCTATTATCTTTATGGAAAACTCTGTGTGCAGATGGATATTTAGGGGCCTACATTTTAAATTTCATAGGCCTAAGTCGGTTAAAATGGCACATGTATTTTCGGTGACATGACTGTCAGTGTCACCAGCCCGCGTGTTTACATGTAACGTTACCTGTTTACATTTAGCTACTGACTTTCTAAACATGATTCTCGTAATCTTGTTTTTATGTTAGTTTACTATGTGTAACTTTACTGAAAGTGTTATATAGATTTATAGCGATCTCTTCGATCTCTTTATATTTAGGTGAAGAGAAATTTGGGACTATCAGTAGCTAGATGCTAAGTTAAATGTTTATAGATTTGCTCACCCACAACTTACATACAGTGGTCCTAGACATATATCATGAAGCGCTAAAGCTTCTTGAAAAATATGCCTACTTGAAGTCTGCGTGATTCATACATCAATACAGTCTATGCGAATGTTTTTTTTTACCACACAGGGCATTCGGTCCTGTGTAATTAATCAACAAACAGGACTTAATCAAATTTTGTCAGACCGAAAAAAAACCCAAATGTAAACAAATGGAACACCTGAAAATTAGTGAAGGAAAATGATAATTTGTTCGGCATAATTAATTAATAATTGTAGAAAAATTAAATTTAATATGTTGACGATACAACCGTTATGGCGAGCACAGATATTTATTTTGTTATAATTTAGATCAGGCTCATCAAACTGCACGTGACATTTAGTGCGTCTAGACTCTGATGTCACATTACGTCTTATAAATGTAAGTAATACATTTCCAAAAAGAAGCCTGAACAGTGCTGAAAGTAAATGAAGAACGTTTTGTTTACTATATTTATCTTCAATGTTTATCCATTAAATCAGGGCATGTTTACTTTTAGTTGAACTTTTGCTGCTATTCTTGCAAGAACGTAGCTTTAACAAGTGATGCATTGTGGGTCCAAGTTACAGCGTCAAAAAATTCTATCGAATGAATGTGCAGTCGTCCAAATTTTCTCTTCGCACAGAGGTTAGTCTTAAATTGAAAGTGAAAACGAGGCAGCACGTGAAAGTCATTATTGGCTTTCAGAGATTGTTTAAGAAATATAATGACTTCGTATTGACCAATCAGATTACCGGACTTCACAAAGTTATATAATATATGGTTATATGGACTCATGGCAATTGATATTGACCGAAGACTCAGAAAGTGATAGCGACTGAGCTTGTGAAGTCACTATCATTTCCTTTGTCTGAGGTCAATATCAATTGCCATGAGTCCTTATAATGACATAATTTGAGCATTCACTGAAGTCCATAATAGTTACATATTATATAAATGGTGCCTGTTTTGAAGGGTAACAGTTGAAATTGACACCCCAAGGAAAACCATTGTCAACCGACGCATCAGCGGAGGTTGACAATGGTTTTCCGAGGGGTGTCAATTTCAACTGTTACCCTCCAAAGCAGGCACCATTTATTTTATTATACTGAATGTCCTCTTGATTTACTATGTCAGCAATACAAATCATCAGCCTTTTTCGTTCACGTTTAGGAAGCTTTCAAACTCCCCGCTAATTCGAAAAAGATTTACTGACCTCTTTATTGCTTATTTGCTACTCTACGAGTCCTTTACCGTCTAAAGTTTCGTTATTTCTGCACTCGCAAGCATGTTTCGTCTGTCGTTTGTTGTTTTCAAGTAAGCTACATCGGATGCAAGCTTTTATTGACGTCAAGTTTATTCCGGTTCTTTCAAACGCGCAACTGACGTTTTGAGAATTCTACGATGAACCGTACGCGCATAATTTCCATGCATGTGGCATTACCTTTGTGTTACCCGTTGCCACGTGTGTTGCTAAGGCTGAGGGTAATAGAACGGATTGTTAACTGCGTCTAAACCAATCAGATTTTAGTATTGAACATGAAAGTATAATATAATCACACAAAGTTAATGCAATGACACAGTCCTAACTAAACAGACTTTGCTGTCATTACATCACAATTGTTAAAAACACGCATCTTATATTCTACGTAACTTCAGTGCACCAAACGCTGTGTTGTTCCACATCATTTTCTGCCGACGCACTTTCGCGTCGATGTCACAAAAGGAGGAATATCACGTGACATCCTTTCAGCCAATGAAAATTACAAAAATTATCTTCTTATATAATATATGTAATTATTTTGCTTTGAATTTGCATTATGTCGGTCATTACAGACATGTTTGAAATATATGGATTTTAATTACAACATTTTTTTATATCCATAATACCTAATGTCTTTTTTTACAGGGTCTGTGCTAGAATTTGTTGGACCCCAGTGTAACACTTTTATGGACAGAGAGGAAATCTTATCTCAAGGGTCAACATGTCTTTATTCCAAGAAAGGTAAATGATAATTACTTTTGCTAATACAATGTATACTCTTTTAATAAATTGTAACATCAGTGCAAAAGAAACATAGTCATACCAGTAACCTAACAACATTTTGAAAATGAAAGTGCAATTGTATGATCAATCGAATGAATGTTAAACCCAGTCAGAATCATTCCTTGTACTTTTTTTTCGTATATCATTTTTATTAGGGCTGTGTATTGAGCAAAAAACAACAATATTTTATAATGTGATATGCACTATAATTGGATTCTTAAACAAGTCTGTCAAAAAAGACATATAAATCATTATGCATGAATTTTAAAAAAATAAGAATAATTGTTTTGCAACTCATATTAATTTGTTTTTGTCTTACTGTCTTTAAAAAGTACACTTCAAATTCAAATTAAACAGGAAAACCTTGTTTAAAATATTTAGTACATTTATCTTACATGTTGAATAAATTACATGTACTGTACGTATGGAAATAGGTTCATTATTTTCAATATGTTGTTACTTTCTGACTCAAAAAAAGAATAGTTTTATATCCTATGCATCATGTGAATGCTTTAAGAAATTCTTATCCATATTTACATGCAATCTAATTAAAATTTGATGTTCCGAATCCTCTACAGCTTCTCAAACATCTAACAACATCCCATTTGGGGTCATGTCAGAGCCACCTTTTGATTAGCTAATGAAATCATTGTCCTGAAATCTTGGCTTATACATGTAGTTCGAATGGGTTTCCTCTTTTCACTGCCGAACCTAAATGCCCGAGGAGTTTTGTAGTAAACAAAATATGCATTGCATAAGCTGTGCTATGTATGAATGTGACGTGCAGGATATCTTGTATAGTTAATGCTTTTTTGTTTGCATTATTCATGCAAAGATGCCAGACTGGCGAAAAATACATTGAATTTATATTAAAATTACTTGAATTCAATGTAAGACAGTATCAAAAAAGAAGCATGCTCCGTGAAGCATGTTTTCTCAAAATAAAGTAGCTGTACAGTATATTTTTTAAGGATCACCTGAAAACACCAAATCTTTGTATATTTATTGCAAAATAGGTAAAGTTTTTATCTAGAAAGTTTAACCAGTTTGATTTAAATAGCGCACTCACAGTAGAACTTGTCCACAAACTTTTCTAACAACCCTCGTATATACGAATATCAGTTGGTTTTCTTTATGCAGTTTAATGCATTTGTTATCCCTTTTAAGTTGATTTTTAAAAAAAAAATATGCAGTTGATTTAAGAGCTCTTTATTATCTTCACTGTTTACTCTTTCAGGGGTGTATGCCAGAATCTTTTGAAGAACAGTCTGAATCTAACATGGAATCAAAGTACTGAAAGTACTGCTACGAGTTGATGGTATGGTTTGTATGTTGTTTAACATCCCTCTCGAGAATTTTTACTCATATGACTAGACACCACCACTTGCCAGTGTAGTGCTTCAATTTTTGCCCTATACTCATCACTTTACGGCCATTGATTATGGTTTTTTTGTAAACATACTGCCACACAACCTCTCTCTTTAAGGTCTCATCTGAAGGATCGGCTCCGCACGATGTAACGATCAACTTACTTCACGACTCTATAGCTGACGCTCTAACTACTGCGCCACACATGTTAAAATGAGCTGAGGTCTCTGATCTATATTTGGGTTATATGTGCTTTGTGCTATGATGAAAAAATAGATAAGGAAGCTTTTACACAAATATTTCAAAATAAGAGGACCAACATTTAACAAAACATATGTATTTCAAATAGGAAATTATAACTTAAAAAGAGCGCAAATGAATAAAATCATTGATGTGCACATTAATATGCACATCAAATATTTGACATTCCCTTTTATAGAAGATTTAACATTTGATGGATAAATTGACAAATAATTTGACACTTTCAGTGTACAAGTGCACATCAATATGTATAATCGTGATTGAGCCACTGTTATAATTTCAAATCCTCTTTTTTTTAATTGATATCAATGCAAAACAAAATTCTTTATTTGGTTACATGGTTATTGAAATTGTACGTCCAAAACATT
Source organism: Saccostrea cuccullata (assembly GCF_032062105.1). Taxonomy (NCBI): domain Eukaryota; kingdom Metazoa; phylum Mollusca; class Bivalvia; order Ostreida; family Ostreidae; genus Saccostrea; species Saccostrea cuccullata. The sequence goes on from NW_026941160.1 coordinate 10,680, forward strand.
AAATTTGATACAACCCTCGTGAAGTTATACTTGAATGTACAGTTTGATATGCAAAATAAATAATCCAATTCTCTACTAAATTGGACGAACAATTGGTATGAAAAATGTTTACAGCATTTAATGCATTTTGTTATCCCTTTTAAGAACTGGAAAATATATTTCAAGACTGCTTCTTGTTTCAGGAGCTTTTATTTGCTTGTCAATAATTTGTTTTAGAAATTTCGTATGTAGAGCATGCTTTTGCGTAAATCAACTGAAGATATATACACTCCATTTTGATTAACTCTTCAGTGTAACACTTTTTTGACAGTAATCTTTTTATTCCAAGAAAGGTAAATGATAATTTGCTAATACAATATACTCTTTTAACATTGAAATCAATGCAAAAGAAACAGAACAGTTTTTTTGTATATCTTCCAGCAAAAAACAACAAATTTAAGTTTGACAAAGGGTAATTTTGTGAATTTTAATTGCAATTCAACTGTCTTTAAAAAGTTACACTTCAAATTCAATAAAATTACATGTTGAATTTACTGTATGGTTCATTATTTTCAGTATGTTGTTACTTTCTGACTCAAAAAAAAGAATAGGGAGATGCATCAGTGAATGCTTTGAAATTCTTATCCATATTTACATGCAATCTAATTAAAATTTGATGTTCCGAATCCTCTACAGTTTCAAACATCTAACAACATTTCGGGGTCATGTCAGAGCCACCTTTTAATTGCAATGAAATCATTGCCCTGAAATCTTGGCTTATACATGTTTCGAATCACTGCCATAAATGCCCGATAGTTTTGTAGTAAACAAAATATGCATGCGTAAGCTGTGCTATGTATGAATGTGACGTGCAGGATATCTTGTATAGTTAGTGCTTTTTTGTTTGCATTATTCACGCAAAGATGCCAGACTGGCGAAAAATACATTGAATTTATATTAAAATTACTTGAATTCATTGTAAGACAGTATCAATTATAAATATGTGCTCCATGACGTTCCCATTTTTGGCTTTGTTTTTATACGTTAATATTTATAAATTGTTATAAAACGGTAATATACGCTCCAATTTAATTCAAAATTTGACCAAGTGATGTTTCATGAATTCTGTTGGGAAAGGTAAAATATCATAAATCTTTGTGCGCTACAGCTGTGCAATTTTTAATATCAATAAAAGGTCTTTAAAATGTAAACATGGAAAAAGAAGCATGCTCCGTGAAGCATATTTTCTCAAAATAAAATAGCTGTACAGTATATTTTTTAAGGATCACCTGAAAACACCAAATCTTTGTATATTTATTGCAAAATAGGTAAAGTTTTTATCTAGAAAGTTTGACCAGTTTGATTTAAATAGCGCACTCGCAGTAGAACTTGCCCATGAACTTTTCTAACAACCCTCGTATAAACGAATATCAGTTGGTTTTCTTTATGCAGTTTAATGCATTTGTTATCCCTTTTAAGTTGATTTTTTTAAAAAAAAATATGCAGTTGATTTAGGTGCTCTTTATTATCTTCACTGTTTACTCTTTCAGGGGTGTATGCCAGAATCTTTTGAAGAACAGTCTGAATATAACATGGAAAAATGAGGAAGAACAGCCTTCCAGCTTACAAATCTATATTTTGACAAAGGGTAATTTTGTTTTTAATTCAATTAGAAGTACACATAAAATTAATTTATGCTCTCACCCCTTTCAAAGAAGGGAATATCTGTCGGAGTGGCCCACCACTAGTTTTGCTTCAATTTCTTCACAGAGGTTGCACATATTGAATTCAAATTTGATACTAATGTATATTGTTTGTTTATAAGCATGGGTGTATACATGTGCATAGGAATCATCATGCCCATCTCTCTGTTCATGTGTTTGCCCACTTGTGAGATTAGCTTGTTTTAATTCTGGCTGAGATAAATTGATTAAGGTCATCTAAATACAAACAATTTAAAGTAAATTACTATTGTATTGGGATAAACATTTTGGAAAATATGTAACTTTATTACTAGGTTATTATAAAATCTCTAGTTTTAAATACTGATTTACATGTAGAAAGTAGTTGGTCTCCTAAATGCAGTTATAATACATTTGGTCTCCCTTATGCATACAGTATATTATATAAATTTAAAGATCA
>NW_026941161.1:0-12807 GCF_032062105.1 Saccostrea cuccullata
TTCCTAGCTGACTTTCTACAGCTTGAGTATCTCTGACGTTTTGTCAGTATATACTTGTTCATTAGTATACAGTGGAATATGTCACTTTTAAAGCATGCATAAAATGAAATTTCCGTGATATTCTTGTGTATATGAAGCAGATAGGTTTACAAAAAACTAAAATTAATACTGCGCACTAAAAAAAAAATTCAAGAAGGGCGTTAAAAACAAACAAACAAACAATCACAGTAAATGTTTATTTAATATATTGAATTTTACTTTCTTTTACTTTCTGGGTGATAAACATTAGTTTTTCAAATCAGTATAAATTGCAGAGAGGCATGGCTGACAAAAATTGTCCTGGCGACTTCGCTGAAGTTACTAGGTTGGAAGTCACACTAACCGATGCCTCAAAGACTAACTTTGCCACCAACTTGAATTCAGGCATACATGTATAGGTAGACACAATCAGATGCTTTGATAAATTACAATGTATTCCTTAATTATGTATAGAAAATAGCCTTGTTTTTGTGTTTATGAAGCAGCATGTCATTAGGTTTAACTGTAAATGTTATCATTTCTGAGATCTCTTTCATTTTACAAAGACATTTAAATCTATATTTACCAGCTAGGAATTATGTCGACAGCGTCACTTTTCAAAGGTGTAAATTCATTCAAAATGGCTGACCAATAAAGTCACGTAATTGGAGATATACAGTAAGTTAAATGATTGAACTGTTTTGATCATTTTATACTTTCATAAAGATGTTAGTCTAGAATTTTTTTTATGAACTGAGTCTTTACTTGTAGATTTAACTGAATTGACTCATTTCAATACTTATAATAAATTTACAGCATATTTTTTGAAAAAAAAAAACCTCCTCGAAATCTAAAATTCAATTTGCCAGAGATAGTATCTAAAGACTCTTTGCAGATGGCATTGTCAAAAGCACAATTACCAAGTACATCTCAACACTTCGTAGAGTGTGGTATTGAATACTGTGAGAGAAACTGTGAATTTTACTGCAACCTTTGTTACACACGATTATGTAAACAATGCAGGGACACACATCAAAGAAGTCCAGAGACAAAAAGCCATGAAGTAGTCCAACAACGAAAGCGACAAGTGCCCAAAGAAAAATGTAAGATCCACCCCTCCAAGGATTTAGAACTTCTTTGTGATGACTGTAAAAGCCCTATTTGTTCCAAATGCACTGCCACCCAAACACATAAAGTTTTCCCATTGTCAAAGAGAAATTGCAAAAATTCATGACTATTTCCTGCCAATATCCAAAGATTTACAGAGAGAAAATAATGGAGATGCCGAAGAAATCAAGAAGATAATGGAAAACATAAGAACCTCCTTGAAGGCTGAAGCAGAGTCCCTTAAAAGTCTGGTGGACTCTGTGACTTCTGAAAACATGGAAGAAGTAAACAAAATAGAGCAGTCATTACTGGAAAAATTAAATAGTCAAGATATAACCATTGAGAAGTATATTACCTATCTCAATGACCTGGATAAAAAGTTTGATGTTTGTTTCAAAACCTTCTCCTCCACTCAGGCCACAGAACCTGTACCAGAAGCAACAAAACCCGTGATACCTGTATTTATTGCTGGAAAGTACAGCAAAAAAGATATTGCCAAATTACTAGGAAAGATAACTTTTCCAAACATAAAAGAAGAGATGAGAAAAGAACAACCCTGGAAGAAAAAGTTGTACATTATATCTGAAACCAACAAGCTATCAAGTAATGAAAGACAGTAAACTAACATCTAATGTGAAAAAAAACAGTGTCTTTATCGTCCTCTGTCACTGAGGTCAGGGAGTTCACTGTTCCAGATGTTGACGACATATTCCATATGTCACTGGATCAGTCAGGCAGACTCTGGGTCAGTGAATGTGCTGGTTACCTTGTTCAAACAGATCTACAGGGGAATCAGCTACAGCAAATAAGAACAATTAAGTGGTGTAAATGGTTACCACACCGTGACACTGGATGGAGATCTGATCTTTACAGACATGGACAAGAAAGTCATTGAAAGGACAACACTGGATAACAATATTACCGAATTCATTAAAACAAGACACTGGATACCATTCTGCATACACTCCTCCCACACAAATGGGGACTTACTGGTGGGGATGGTGACAGGTGGAGAGGCTCAAGTCTCCAGGTACAACAAGAAAGGAAAAGAACTACAGAATATACAGAGGGATAACAATGGTCAAGGACTCTATAATGGACTATACTATACATCACAGAAAACATCAATGGCAATATATGTACATCAGACTATGATAAAAAGGCAGTAGTGGTGGTGAATAAAGTAAAAAACACAGATTCTCCTACACAGGTCAGGAGTCAAACTTTCGTCCCCATGGAATCTGTACTGATGTCCTCGGTCACATACTGGTGTGTGATCTGCAAAATATTCACCTCCTTGATAAGGATGGTCAATTCTTATCTCTACTAATCACGCCAAAACAAGTATCTTTTCCCAGTTGTGTATGTATGGATGATGAGAACAATCTTTATGTGGGACAAGATAACAACACAGTTAACATTATTAAATATCTCCAATCAACAAATACAGAATAGTGTGCTACTGTGTATTTTTATACCCCCCGCTTGAAAAGCGGAGGGTATATAGTGATCGGGATTTCCGTCCGTCCGTCCGTCTGTCCGTCCGTCTGTACGTCCGTCCGTCCGTCCGTCTGTTACGCTTTTTCTCTTATCCGCAACTCCTCTTATACTACTGAGTGAAATTAAATGAAACTTTCACAGAATCTTTATTACATATTGCCATTGTGCACCTCCTATTTTACTTTTTTATTCGACGCGTATTTTAGGTTTCCCAGAGCAAAACATGGACATTGTCATTTTTTTTCACTAGAACTTTGTGTATCTGTCATTTATTCTCCCTATAATTTAGGACATAATTATTCAATAATTCATAAAAAGAATAAAAATGACTGCAAAGCAAAACTATGAAAATAAAAGTCTATTTTAAAGCATCAAATGAAAAAAGAAATTGGATAAAAAATGTTACGGACATGTGTTTGAATTAAAAGAGATTGATATGTAAAATCATGAAGACTAAATCATTGAAAAGCGTCGTTTGCTTCTTTCTGAGCACCGAGGACATTATTTATTGAACAGCCCTCGTATGTTTAGGATTTTCCAGAGCAAAACATGGACACTGCTGTTATATTCATATGGGAGGCGGGGGCATCATTTAGTGAGCTCATTGCTCACAGTACCTGTAGTTTTTCTCTGTGATAACTCTTTGACAGTTAGCAGAGTTTATTTCTTGATTCTTTGTAAATCTCCTGCGATTGCCTTTGTGTTAGAGGTCAGTTGGCGACAACTACTGAAAATGGTATTGGAGTCAAATGTAAAAAATTAATGTATTTTTTTCTGCAATTGCTGCGATGTTAAATTCCCGTACTAATAAATAAGAAAGCATTTTATTGTTTATATTTACATCTATATTGAAAATCATTCAAAGTAGAATTAAATTTGTTAATTATTTTTTGTCAGATGAATATGTCATTGTAACTTTGTAAAACTGATGGATCGTCCATCGTTCAAGAAAACTACACACGTGGCTTCCTCAGATGTTGTTCATGCACAGATTAATAGCAATTGTCTGCATAAGAAATAAAGGGGGGGGAATCAGTAAATTAAAGATTTCTTGATCAGAGGCTGTTCCAAAGAAAGCATTTTATTGTTTTTTTTTAAGTAAATGACACTATCGGGACACCATAGGTTGTGACTGTTTTGTATGGCAATTATCGATGACAACTTCAATGAACGTCTTGAAACAATCTGATTAAAATCAGATCCTCTGATCCGCTCACATAAAGGTCTTTATGTGAGCGGATCAGAGGATCTGATTTTATCAGATTGTGTCTTGAAATATACCGAGCTTATTAAGTATGCAGACATAAAAATGCCTGAAATAGACCAAAATGTTTTACATGGCTTTTTTACACTGATCTAAGCCCAAAGTGTTCAAATGGTAATAGCTTGTCAGAATTTTAATTTAATTATCATCTTTACTGCTTGTGACTGTAGAATAATTTTTAAAATCAAAGTAGCTAATTAAATAGAAGAAGTGGAACCCAAATCCAGCACTTTGAACCGGATGAAGCTTTTTAGCTATAAGGAATGCAGTATTCAATATGTTGCTTTAGACAGTAAAATTTTGGGTAAGGTCTTTAAAAATTCTGAGGGATAGACTCCACTCCATGGCTCTAAGACTCAACTCTATTACGCCCCCACTCCCCTTACCGTAGACGTTTTCTGGCGCAGCAATCAAATGCATTCGCAAAATATTTTTAGTTTTTTACATGCATGTTAATAGTTACATAACGAGAATGCATTCGTGACATGTGACTCAGCCGCCCTGCCGGAAACGTAGTAAACCCGAAAGTTGTGCATTTGGAAGTAGAAATACTTTTGTTATTTGCTTACTCTAATTTAGGTTTCATCATGGATAAGATAATTTTCTGCCTTCTGTGTTACGTCAGCTTCACGATGGCAGGTGAACGTATTATCTTAAATTACTAAGCATGCATCTTTCTTCAAATAAGGGGGAAAAACCTTTTAATGTCATGGGCATTTGTAAATTATCGATGTTATAATAGGAGTTGTAAGATGAACATACGCAATAAACTGCTTCCTTCTCGACAATATGACTAATTGTGGAAGGGTAATATAGTTTTAATAAGACTGGGTGATGGTCTGGCACGGGCGCTGTTTCAGCAGAATTCAAGTTTTATTTATAAAGTTTACATTGGAGAGCATGCATCTAAATACAACACACAGGGTCTTGACATTCATTCGTTACGAAAAATAAACTTCCTACATATCAGCAAAACAGTTATTCACTATATTTTTGATAACAAAAAATAGGTAATGTCAAATGAAACAGCATTGAACTCACCAAAGCCCCTGGTCTAGCAAGGTTAGTCTGAAGTTTCTGTCCTACATGCAGTAAAAAGGGCTACATTTCATATCTGGATTTTTCCGGACTTTTCAATTTTTCAAATCCGACATTTTATACTGTGGAATCATTTGAATTCGTGGGGTTCAATGTTCGTTGGTAAGCAAAATTTGACCTGTTCGTGGGGAAGTAATTTCCTAGGTTACTCGACGATGGTTCAATGAATTAGACGGTCTAATATGTTTAAAAACTTATGATAAACTTATGATATAACATAACAGTTTCCGCTTTTCCAATTCGCGGTTTATAAAGCGTAAACTGCCCCAAGTTATGTTATATCGTATAATATAATTTGAAATCAGCTTCAATCCTTAAATAAATTAAAGAGTAATAAAGAGTATTATTTGAAATAAAAGAAAACTAAGAGTATAAAAGTTTTAAAAACGACTAAATGTTTGCCATCGCTTTCAGTCATATTTGTGGTTTTGATATTTGTTTTTAGGAGGGCTGTTCAATAAATTATGTCCTGAACTGTATGACAAGCAATACAGCTATCATATGACATTAAGCTTGACTTTTTGCATTATTGAATCTTTAATGAATTTGTAACAATTTTTGTGACCACTTTTCATCAAATAATTTCACTGTGAGAAGCTGAGAAACAAGGGCTATTTGATACACTGCCTTAAAAAATAAAGGGTAAAGAATCGGTAAACTAAAGTGAAATTAAACGCTTCATTAGAGCTGCTGTAAAACTCGTTAAGAATCCAAAAGAAATATTTACTGAAATATGTAAAATTTACGGCAACCAAGAGTATGTTTTATAGATAAATGAGCAGGTTGATTTCAATGATAAAAAAAAATTATATGATGGGCATCAAAAATGGATACCGTTCTTTCCAACAAAAATTATAACAACTTATGTACTGTTTGCCAAATTTCAACAAATAATCACTGATGTTGTATGATTGACTTTAAATCACAAAGCAAATTTGATAGACATCATTTCGGGAGTAGTTTCCGTTTGACAGTAAAAAGCTTAATGCTCAAAGGTCACCCTTTGTTTTGAAAAATATGTGAAAAAGGCAGCGTATAGGAATATAAAAAAAAATTCAAAATATCATAATTGTAGTTTACCATGTTATTTGAAATTCAAACAGATAATGTAGCTTGAATTTATTGCTTAAAACTCTCGAAACAAAATTTACAACAAGATGTACTTGACAAAATCAGCAAAGGTCTGAGAAGAGAAAAGAATTGCAAGAGCACAAAGACAAATTTATATGCAATTTTCTTAAATATTAGTGATCTTGTTGTTCAAATTTCGTATTCGGGGAGACAGTAAAATTTCTGGAAGAGTCTAGAAAGCAAATTTTTTGCAAAAAAACGAAAGGTTAATGAGAGAAAGGAACCAGAATCAGTTATCCACTATATTAAATTTCGTCATGACAGCGTGAAAACCCCACAACCTGAAGAGTTAAGGACGTTCGATCCTGGTATTTTGAGCGTATTTCGCGCAGGTCCTTTATTCATAAAATTAAGCATTATTTTTAGGTTCTAACAATAAAACTGAAAACTATATTCAATGAAAAAACAACGATTAAATTCCATTCAAGTAGAATTAAGATAGGGACTATATTTTGTGGCAGAAGGATTTTTAGACGAAAATGATCAGTTTTTCCATTTTGAACTACAACAGTACTGTTAATTTTGGATTCCTATTTTTCCTTCCTGGTTGCACAAAAAGCTGTTTTTTGCAGTTAAATGTGTTATGCTGGTTCTGAAATATCTATTAAATTATTTCTTATGAATTCAACGTAAAATTGACACTTTTTTAGTAATATCATATACCCCTGCTTTTGATGTTCTTTTCTAAATATTGAAGATAAAGTTGGCCTTTTTGCTTAAAATCAGAAAAAGTTTAAGACTTTAAAATAATTTTCTTGCATATTAAATTTTCAATGCCAGAAAAATCACTTTTTATTAGTGCAGAAAGGTCGAATAATTGATTCTGCTAAGCAATTTAAAACTATTTCTTAGTCACAATTTTTAAGTGTCTTTTTTTAAACAAACTTGGAGTTCATTTTGTTTCATGCTTTAAGGACAGACGAGACGTTCGCCATATATCTGTTTTGTTTATCTTCATAATGTATGAAAAATATACAAAATTTTAATTACTTTCTGATTTCTAAACCAGTTTTATAATTGTTTATAAAGAGAAGAAACGCTAAAAAATATGAATTTTACAAACTAAGTTTTTTTCCCTAAAGGATTATATAAGAAATGCCATCCTCTGATATCTTGCACAAATGCCTGGTAAGGTACCTCAATTTTTTGTGAGTAAACATGTTAAAGTAGTAATTCTTCAATGAAAAAATCTTGGAAAAAGTTATCTATTATTGAGGAACGTTTCGTCTGTCCTTAATTAGATAAAAATATTGAAGGGAAAACGTCAAAAATACAATTTTTAATCAAGACACAAATTTCAGTGCAAAAAGGTCATATTAAATGTACTGTGGCGCCAAAAGAAGCGCATTGACCCCCATTTTTTGATTTGAATTTTAATTAAGCTATGTATGTAGAAACTAAAAATATACTTGGCAAAAAAAGTTTAAGACTTTAAATATCAGGATCGAACGTCATCAAGTGCAAACATGCACATTTGTCTTTCCTACCTTAAGGTCTTAAAATCTTGACTCAAGGTAATATAATGTATTTCAAAGTCAAGGTTGCTGGACAAAGTTTAGGTCATACACAATCATGTACCTGGAAGACATGTATCTATGACTAGGACTTAATTTGAAGTGGATTACCTATGTGTGGTTTCATTGTCATCTAATATCCGTGTGAATATATATATAGAATCCAGACCATAATTTTCGAGTATTAGGGTATTTCATTGACATGAATTCACATCCGAGTCTGTGGTTGATAGTAACTAAATTTCGGCTGGGGCTGCAAGGCTAGTGGCAGTAAAACAATGAGGGGTGAAAGCCTTAGGGAAGCCCAGCGTCTGACTAGATCTCAGTAGAACTGATTAATGTCTGTTTTCAACAACAAAAAGAAAATCTTCCCCATTTTTACACTGGAATCAAAATCCTCAATCCTTTTCATCAAAATGTAAAAGATATAATGTCCCAAGATTGTATGGATTTCAACAGATTTTAATACACAAACATTTTGATAGTAGTACATGTATACTAATTAACAACAAACTTAACGTATGGTAAAAACAACCCCTATATATAAATTAATAACATATTATTGTACATATTCCTGGTGTGTAAAATACTTCTGGAATTTTCGTATCACAACAAAAACATATACAATGCCAGTGTAACTACCGTAGTACAAATTAAATGTACTGGTACATGTTAGTATGGTATGCACTGTATGCTTCAGAACACTCACTGACTGTTAAAGAAACACATACATGTATACATAAAGGTAAGCTTTAACAACTGACTGCTATATTCTCAATTACAACAATTTGAAATGTAGAATCAGATCTATTATAATAATAATGTACCAATAAGTTATAAAAACAACATCACCACCTCACTATGTAATAAACATATACATGTGACCTCTACAAAAGGAATGTGTAAATACTTGATAAGTAATGCCATGTGTATATGTATTAATGTCCACAATTGTAAATCAGACTGAAATAAAAAAGAAAACAATGAAAACTACCCTCCAAAAATTATAACAACAAACAACAAAAGTTAATAACATAACAATCTGGGTATGTTTCACCCCAATTTTAATATGTTAACTGTGAAATCAATTTAAAGCAACCTCATCCTTATAAAAATTAAAAGTTACATGAAGCATTTCTTCCCCATCCTATCCCAAGGGGGGAGGGGGTGGGGTGAGTGATATGAATAAATTTGAATCTGCACTACCTGAGGATGCTTCCATATAAATTTGAACATTAAAGCTTTGACGTTTTCGAGAAAATGATTTTTCCCATGTAAAGTATTCTATGTAAAACTTTGATCACCCATTTTGACCCTACCCCTGGGGGCCATGATATGATCAGAATGAATTTGAATCTACAATGAAATAGGGATTGTTTAAAGTCAATTAGTGTGATTTTGACCATTAAGGGAAAAAAAGGTTCTAAAATTCTGCACTTATTATGAGGCATTTCAAAAGTATGTATAGAAATTACATGTATCATGATTTGAATGCATTTGAATCTACTCTACTTAAGGATGCTTCCACATAAGATTCATGTTTATTTATTGTCCCATTGGTTCTTCATCAGAAGAAATTAAAAGATGTCATTAACATTTCATTAAATTTCTACTTATATCCCCCTAGATGAATTTAAGGCATGTCACTTCATTTCAACAAACTTAAAACTTCTTTAAAGGGATACTTTGTGACTATTTTTTTTTTAAATTGTCCCAGTGGTTCTAGAGAAAAAGTAAAAAAAAAAAAGTTAAAAAGTTTACAGATGGATCCTGGACAAAATGTGATCAGAATAGCTCAATTGAGCTCAATGCATGTAAAAACTACAGGAAAGGAAAAACAATATTCAAAGAAACATGCACGTACATGTAACAGAAAAAAAAACCATGTAAAAATAAATACTTCCTTTGGCAGAAATATGAAGTTCGAGTACTGTACCAAAGACCCCAATGACATAAACGATGAAGGGTTCTGGCCGGCTGGAAACTACTGCATTCTTAAGCACGGGACTAGCTGTCCTCCCTGGGGTAAAACTTTCCACCATATTCTGCAATGCATTTAATCTTGCTCTTGCGGCTGTTTTTCTTAATCAGTGTTTGATTGTTTCTTCAACGTGACATTAGGTTTTAAAACTGGAAGTATACACTGGGATGACGAGGATTCTAGGAACAAGAACTCTTATGGTGGAACACTGCCCACAGGAACCTATAACAGGAATACTAGGATAGAATACTGCTGCAGGTATGTCAAAATTACCACCATATAAAATATGTAATTAATGAAACATTCACATTGCCAATTCCTTCATTTGAATCCCATCATAATTACGTCTTGCTATATAGGCAGCAATTTTGCAAATACACATAAGTATCCTATCATTAAAATGGTTCTAAAATACAGTTATGGTTCAGTTATGGATAACCAGATATTCCGAAATTCTGTGTCCATTACCTTTAAAGATGTTACAGTGTTTGTCAGATAATGTCAACAACGATTTTGTCGAAATTTTGCCAAAATGCATATTATTGCTTTGGTCAGATTAAGATTATCTTTATACTTTCAATTGAATTAACTTAATTTTAATACATATTCACTTTCAAACACAGAGAAGACGGTTCGTATACCAATGAGATAAGGCTACCGACAGAAAACCTTTCTATCTGTTAAGATTTACGTCACAGTGTCAGGTGATCAGGGGGATGTACATCAGAGAGGAGAAGGTACATTTTGATGACGAGGATAAAAGGAACATAAACTCTGTAACCGGAAGTTATCCCTACGGAGCCGGGGGAAGAAACCACAATCTTTATTACTGCTACTATTCTCCTCTTTAAATCAAATCATTGATGTTGATTGCATCAATCTACCATCTTAAATAAAGATTGTTTCAATGCAATTATTTTTTTTTTATTTATTTTTCTTTAAATTTGTTATATCTTACAAGGAAGCACATATAATTCTGTTGGAATTTCCATGGGTACCAACTGCGCTCCGTCATTAGCAGACCTATTTTTGTATACATACGAAGGCTGTTCAATAAATAGTGTCCTGAACTGATGAAACACAATACAGATATCATATGACATTAAACTTGACTTTCTCTCATTATTTAATCTTTAATGAATTTATAAAAGTTTATATGACCACTTTTCATCACATAGTTTCATCGTGAGAAGCTGGGAAACAAGGGCTATTCGAGACACTGCATTATAAATGAGAGGTAAAGAATCAGTAAACTAGAGTGAAAATAAAAGATCATTAAAGCCTCTGTAAAACTTGTTAAAAATCCCAAAGAAATATTCACTGAAATATTTGCCTTTACAGCAACCAATGCCTGTTTTATAGACAAATGAGCAAATGGATTTCAATGAAAAAAATTATATAATGAGAATCAAAAATGGGTACCGTCCTTGCCAACAAAAATTATAACAACTTGTGTACTGTTTGCAAAATTTCAACAAATAATATTTGATGATGTAGGATTGACTTTAAGACACATAGCAAATTTGATAGACATCATATTGGGAGTAATTTACACTGTTTTAAGAAAAAGTAGGTCGGTAAAAAAGCTTAGTACTCAAAGGTAATTCCATATTTTGAAAAATTAGTGAAAACGACAGCTTGTACAAATGTCTTAAAAACTATTTTAAAATATCAGTAATTGTAGATATCAACGTTTGTTTGATATTCAAACAGATAATGGAACATGAATCTATTACTTAAAACCCTCAAAACAAAATATACCATAAGATGTAGTTAATAAAAAGAGCGAAGGTCTGAAAAGAGCAAAGATATGCAAGAACACAAAGACATATTTATATGCAATTTTCTTAAATATTAGTGGTATTTTTGTTCAAATTCGTATTCAGGGAGACAGTTTAATTTCTGGAGGAGTCTAGAAAGCAATTTTTTTTTTGCAGAAAAATCGAAAGGTTTATAAGAGGACAAGTTTGTATACACAGAATTAAATAAAGTTTTTCATTCTGGATTTCCCAATCTGAAGGATTTTTCCCAGGACAGAAAAAACGAATTCTGAAATATCGGGACACCATTCTTAGAAATCCAGAATGCAAAACTTTATTTAATTCTCAACCAATCATAGCTTACAGCAAACACAAGAATATAGATGACGAAATAATCCGGTCTCACCTAAAACAAACACCATGATTTATGTCAGTGGCCCCTGATGAGACTCCTTAATAGCCGAAACACTCTACAACTACTTGAATATTAATCTGCTCTATGCAAAGAATCATATATATTAGAAGTGTGGTTTGGAGTGTCGGGTCCTAATAAATCTCTTACAAGTTTGGTTGATTGATGTCGCTAGTTTTCGCAGTACAGTTCGAATTTCCTCGACAATACATTATACAGGGAATATAAAGTATCCTTAACCCAAGATTTGGCCTAATAATTTGCACTGAGATCGATTTTTTTTTAATTTCTGTCCAAAAAAAAAATTAAAAACAAATTACTTACCATGACACAGCTGTTTACTAAATATGCTTCAATGATTTGCTGAAGGATTTACTCTGACAAAAGCCAACCTCGTATACACTTTTCGTCTGTGCTTTCTTATTTAAACCCTGCTACTGATTCTGCCATGTAAGATATATACATAGACTTCCCCCTTTCAAATAAATGATAAGCAAGTCGATATGCGATAGAGCGGCTGCAATTTAAAAGCGAAAATAATCAAAGTACTGAAAGTACTGATGGGAGTTGATTATTAAATTAATTCGATGTGTGACTGATTGATTTATATTGTTTAACGTCCCTCTCGAGAATTTTTGACTCATATGGAGATGCCACCACTTGCCGGTGGAGAGCTGCAAATTTTTTTTGACTTATACTCGGCACCCATTAAGCAGAGAGGGGTCTTTTTCGAGTCAGCACCTACTGCGACCAGGGATCTTCGTATATACGGTCTCATCGGAAGGACCGGTCTCCAAGTCTTTCGGTGGGATTCGAACCTGGATTCGATGTGTGTAACCTTTCCCACTTTCCAAATTATACTTATATTAATGCTTCTTGATTGAGGTATGTGAGAAGCAAATGTATAAATGGCTTTCGTGATCCTACAGAGTCAAAGCGGTAGGGTTTGTTCTACTCTAAATCACTTTTTATTAGAAATTTATTTCCGCGTAACTAAGCGAGACACTGTGATCGCGAAAAAT